>NW_027257041.1:0-62274 GCF_029215685.1 Pituophis catenifer annectens | reverse complement strand
AAAGCGCAAAAAGACATTCATTTTTCAATATGAGCTTTCTCTGAGGCGTTAGACCAAATGGCATCAGAATTGGCAGTAGGGCTCAATTCAACCAGAAAACTTAACTTTTGACACACAGCTCAGATTTGCAACACTCAGACATATTCATGTTACGTAAGGTACGAAAACACCAAAAACACACAATTTCAAATCTGACCTTTCCCTGAGGGAGTTAGACCAAATCTGTATCTCAGAATAAGGCTAGTAGGACTGCATTCAACCAGAAAACATAACTTTTGACACAGAGCTTAGATATGCAAAACAAACACATATTCATGTTCCCCACAGTCCTGAAAAGCCGAAAAAACAGACAATTTTTTTCAAATCTGAGCTTTCCCTGAGGAGATAGACCAAAGTGCCTCTCAGAATTGGCAGTAGGGCCTCAATTCAGCCAGAAAACTTAACTTTTGACACAGAGCTCAGTTTTGCAGAAGAAACACATATTCATGTTCCCCACGTTCTGAAAAAGGGCAAAAAGACATTCATTTTTCAATACGAGCTTTCCCTGACGAGTTAGACCAAAGGGCATCAGAATGGCAGTAGGGCTCAATTCAGCCAGAAAACTTAAACTTTTCACACAGAGCTCAGTTTTGCAGAAGAAACACATATTCATGTTCCCCACGTTCTGAAAAAAGCGCAAAAAAGACATTCATTTTTTAATACGAGCTTTCTCTGAGGAGTTAGACCAAAGGGCATCAGAATTGGCAGTAGGGCTCAATTCAACCAGAAAACATAACTTTTGACACAGAGCTTAGATATGCAAAACAAACACATATTCATGTACCCCCCAGTCCTGAAAAGCCCAAAAAACAGTCAATTTTTTCAAATCTGAGCTTTCCCTGAGGAGATAGACAAAGTGTCTCTCAGAATTGGCAGTAGGGCTCATTCAACCAGAAAACTTAACTTTTGACACAGAACTCAGTTTTGCAGAAGAAACACATATTCATGTTCCCCACGGTCTGAAAAAGGGCAAAAAGACATTCATTTTTCAATATGAGCTTTCTCTGAGGCGTTAGACCAAAGGGCATCAGAATTGGCAGTAGGTCTCAATTCAACCAGAAAACATAACTTTTGACAGAGAGCTTAGATATCCAAAACAAACACATATTCATGTACTCGCCAGTCTGAAAAGCCCAAAAAACAGTCAATTTTTTCAAATCTGAGCTTTCCCTGAGGAGATAGATCAAAGTGTCTCTCAGAATTGGCAGGAAGGGCTCAATTCAACCAGAAAACTTAACTTTTGACACACAGCTCAGATTTGCAGCACAGAGACATATTCATGTTCCCCACGGTCTGAATAAAGCGCAAAAAGACATTCATTTTTCAATATGAGCTTTCTCTGAGGCGTTAGACCAAATGGCATCAGAATTGGCAGTAGGGCTCAATTCAACCAGAAAACTTAACTTTTGACACACAGCTCAGATTTGCAACACTCAGACATATTCATGTTACGTAAGGTACGAAAACACCAAAAACACACAATTTTCAAATCTGACCTTTCCCTGAGGAGTTAGACCAAATCTGTATCTCAGAATAGGCAGTAGGACTGCATTCAACCAGAAAACATAACTTTTGACACAGAGCTTAGATATGCAAAACAAACACATATTCATGTTCCCCACAGTCTGAAAAGCCGAAAAAACAGACAATTTTTTCAAATCTGAGCTTTCCCTGAGGAGATAGACCAAAGTGCCTCTCAGAATTGGCAGTAGGGCTCAATTCAGCCAGAAAACTTAACTTTTGACACCAGAGCTCAGTTTTGCAGAAGAAACACATATTCATGTTCCCCACGTTTCTGAAAAAGGGCAAAAAGACATTCATTTTTCAATACGAGCTTTCCCTGACGAGTTAGACCAAAGGGCATCAGAATTGGCAGTAGGGCTCAATCAGCCAGAAAACTTAACTTTTCACACAGAGCTCAGTTTTGCAGAAGAAACACATATTCATGTTCCCCACGTTCTGAAAAAGCGCAAAAAGACATTCATTTTTTAATACGAGCTTTCTCTGAGGAGTTAGACCAAAGGGCATCAGAATTGGCAGTAGGGCTCAATTCAACCAGAAAACATAACTTTTGACACAGAGCTTAGATATGCAAAACAAACACATATTCATGTACCCCCCAGTCTGAAAAGCCCAAAAAACAGTCAATTTTTCAAATCTGAGCTTTCCCTGAGGAGATAGACCAAAGTGTCTCTCAGAATTGGCAGTAGGGCTCAATTCAACCAGAAAAACTTAAACTTTTGACACAGAGCTCAGTTTTGCAGAAGAAACACATATTCATGTTCCCCACGGTCTGAAAAAGGGCAAAAAGACATTCATTTTTCAATATGAGCTTTCTCTGAGGCGTTTAGACCAAAGGGCATCAGAATTGGCAGTAGGTCTCAATTCAACCAGAAAACATAACTTTTGACAGAGAGCTTAGATATCCAAAACAAACACATATTCATGTACTCGCCAGTCTGAAAAGCCCAAAAAACAGTCAATTTTTTTCAAATCTGAGCTTTCCCTGAGGAGATAGATCAAAGTGTCTCTCAGAATTGGCAGAAGGGCTCAATTCAACCAGAAAACTTAACTTTTGACACACAGCTCAGATTTGCAGCACAGAGACATATTCATGTTCCCCACGGTCTGAATAAAGCGCAAAAAGACATTCATTTTTCAATATGAGCTTTCTCTGAGGCGTTAGACCAAATGGCATCAGAATTGGCAGTAGGGCTCAATTCAACCAGAAAACTTAACTTTTGACACACAGCTCAGATTTGCAACACTCAGACATATTCATGTTACGTAAGGTACGAAAACACCAAAAACACACAATTTTCAAATCTGACCTTTCCCTGAGGAGTTAGACCAAATCTGTATCTCAGAATAGGCAGTAGGACTGCATTCAACCAGAAAACATAACTTTTGACACAGAGCTTAGATATGCAAAACAAACACATATTCATGTTCCCCACAGTCTGAAAAGCCGAAAAAACAGACAATTTTTTCAAATCTGAGCTTTCCCTGAGGAGATAGACCAAAGTGCCTCTCAGAATTGGCAGTAGGGCTCAATTCAGCCAGAAAACTTAACTTTTGACACAGAGCTCAGTTTTGCAGAAGAAACACATATTCATGTTCCCCACGTTCTGAAAAAGGGCAAAAAGACATTCATTTTTCAATACGAGCTTTCCCTGACGAGTTAGACCAAAGGGCATCAGAATTGGCAGTAGGGCTCAATTCAGCCAGAAAACTTAACTTTTCACACAGAGCTCAGTTTTGCAGAAGAAACACATATTCATGTTCCCCACGTTCTGAAAAAAGCGCAAAAAGACATTCATTTTTTAATACGAGCTTTCTCTGAGGAGTTAGACCAAAGGGCATCAGAATTGGCAGTAGGGCTCAATTCAACCAGAAAACATAACTTTTGACACAGAGCTTAGATATGCAAAACAAACACATATTCATGTACCCCCCAGTCTGAAAAAGCCCAAAAAACAGTCAATTTTTTCAAATCTGAGCTTTCCCTGAGGAGATAGACCAAGTGTCTCTCAGAATTGGCAGTAGGGCTCAATTCAACCAGAAAACTTAACTTTTGACACAGAGCTCAGTTTTGCAGAAGAAACACATATTCATGTTCCCCACGGTCTGAAAAAGGGCAAAAAGACATTCATTTTTCAATATGAGCTTTCTCTGAGGCGTTAGACCAAAGGGCATCAGAATTGGCAGTAGGTCTCAATTCAACCAGAAAACATAACTTTTGACAGAGAGCTTAGATATCCAAAACAAACACATATTCATGTACTCGCCAGTCTGAAAAGCCAAAAAACAGTCAATTTTTTCAAATCTGAGCTTTCCCTGAGGAGATAGATCAAAGTGTCTCTCAGAATTGGCAGAAGGGCTCAATTCAACCAGAAAACTTAACTTTTGACACACAGCTCAGATTTGCAGCACAGAGACATATTCATGTTCCCCACGGTCTGAATAAAGCGCAAAAAGACATTCATTTTTCAATATGAGCTTTCTCTGAGGCGTTAGACCAAATGGCATCAGAATTGGCAGTAGGGCTCAATTCAACCAGAAAACTTAACTTTTGACACACAGCTCAGATTTGCAACACTCAGACATATTCATGTTACGTAAGGTACGAAAACACCAAAAACACACAATTTTCAAATCTGACCTTTCCCTGAGGAGTTAGACCAAATCTGTATCTCAGAATAGGCAGTAGGACTGCATTCAACCAGAAAACATAACTTTTGACACAGAGCTTAGATATGCAAAACAAACACATATTCATGTTCCCCACAGTCTGAAAAGCCGAAAAAACAGACAATTTTTTCAAATCTGAGCTTTCCCTGAGGAGATAGACCAAAGTGCCTCTCAGATTGGCAGTAGGGCTCAATTCAGCCAGAAAACTTAACTTTTGACACAGAGCTCAGTTTTTGCAGAAGAAACACATATTCATGTTCCCCACGTTCTGAAAAAGGGCAAAAAGACATTCATTTTTCAATACGAGCTTTCCCTGACGAGTTAGACCAAAGGGCATCAGAATTGGCAGTAGGGCTCAATTCAGCCAGAAAACTTAACTTTTCACACAGAGCTCAGTTTTGCAGAAGAAACACATATTCATGTTCCCCACGTTCTGAAAAAAGCGCAAAAAGACATTCATTTTTTAATACGAGCTTTCTCTGAGGAGTTAGACCAAAGGGCATCAGAATTGGCAGTAGGGGCTCAATTCAACCAGAAAACATAACTTTTGACACAGAGCTTAGATATGCAAAACAAACACATATTCATGTACCCCCCAGTCTGAAAAGCCAAAAAACAGTCAATTTTTTCAAATCTGAGCTTTCCCTGAGGAGATAGACCAAAGTGTCTCTCAGAATTGGCAGTAGGGCTCAATTCAACCAGAAAACTTAACTTTTGACACAGAGCTCAGTTTTGCAGAAGAAACACATATTCATGTTCCCCACGGTCTGAAAAAGGGCAAAAAGACATTCATTTTTCAATATGAGCTTTCTCTGAGGCGTTAGACCAAAGGGCATCAGAATTGGCAGTAGGTCTCAATTCAACCAGAAAACATAACTTTTGACAGAGAGCTTAGATATCCAAAACAAACACATATTCATGTACTCGCCAGTCTGAAAAGCCCAAAAAACAGTCAATTTTTTCAAATCTGAGCTTTCCCTGAGGAGATAGATCAAAGTGTCTCTCAGAATTGGCAGAAGGGCTCAATTCAACCAGAAAACTTAACTTTTGACACACAGCTCAGATTTGCAGCACAGAGACATATTCATGTTCCCCACGGTCTGAATAAAGCGCAAAAAAGACATTCATTTTTCAATATGAGCTTTCTCTGAGGCGTTAGACCAAATGGCATCAGAATTGGCAGTAGGGCTCAATTCAACCAGAAAACTTAACTTTTGACACACAGCTCAGATTTGCAACACTCAGACATATTCATGTTACGTAAGGTACGAAAACACCAAAAACACACAATTTTCAAATCTGACCTTTCCCTGAGGAGTTAGACCAAATCTGTATCTCAGAATAGGCAGTAGGACTGCATTCAACCAGAAAACATAACTTTTGACACAGAGCTTAGATATGCAAAACAAACCACATATTCATGTTCCCCACAGTCTGAAAAGCCGAAAAAACAGACAATTTTTTCAAATCTGAGCTTTCCCTGAGGAGATAGACCAAAGTGCCTCTCAGAATTGGCAGTAGGGCTCAATTCAGCCAGAAAACTTAACTTTTGACACAGAGCTCAGTTTTGCAGAAGAAACACATATTCATGTTCCCCACGTTCTGAAAAAGGGCAAAAAGACATTCATTTTTCAATACGAGCTTTCCCTGACGAGTTAGACCAAAGGGCATCAGAATTGGCAGTAGGGCTCAATTCAGCCAGAAAACTTAACTTTTTCACACAGAGCTCAGTTTTGCAGAAGAAACACATATTCATGTTCCCCACGTTCTGAAAAAAGCGCAAAAAGACATTCATTTTTTAATACGAGCTTTCTCTGAGGAGTTAGACCAAAGGGCATCAGAATTGGCAGTAGGGCTCAATTCAACCAGAAAACATAACTTTTGACACAGAGCTTAGATATGCAAAACAAACACATATTCATGTACCCCCCAGTCTGAAAAGCCCAAAAAACAGTCAATTTTTTCAAATCTGAGCTTTCCCTGAGGAGATAGACCAAAGTGTCTCTCAGAATTGGCAGTAGGGCTCAATTCAACCAGAAAACTTAACTTTTGACACAGAGCTCAGTTTTGCAGAAGAAACACATATTCATGTTCCCCACGGTCTGAAAAAGGGCAAAAAGACATTCATTTTTCAATATGAGCTTTCTCTGAGGCGTTAGACCAAAGGGCATCAGAATTGGCAGTAGGTCTCAATTCAACCAGAAAACATAACTTTTGACAGAGAGCTTAGATATCCAAAACAAACACATATTCATGTACTCGCCAGTCTGAAAAGCCCAAAAAACAGTCAATTTTTTCAAATCTGAGCTTTCCCTGAGGAGATAGATCAAAGTGTCTCTCAGAATTGGCAGAAGGGCTCAATTCAACCAGAAAACTTAACTTTTGACACACAGCTCAGATTTGCAGCACAGAGACATATTCATGTTCCCCACGGTCTGAATAAAGCGCAAAAAGACATTCATTTTTCAATATGAGCTTTCTCTGAGGCGTTAGACCAAATGGCATCAGAATTGGCAGTAGGGCTCAATTCAACCAGAAAACTTAACTTTTGACACACAGCTCAGATTTGCAACACTCAGACATATTCATGTTACGTAAGGTACGAAAACACCAAAAACACACAATTTTCAAATCTGACCTTTCCCTGAGGAGTGTAGACCAAATCTGTATCTCAGAATAGGCAGTAGGACTGCATTCAACCAGAAAACATAACTTTTGACACAGAGCTTAGATATGCAAAACAAACACATATTCATGTTCCCCACAGTCTGAAAAGCCGAAAAAACAGACAATTTTTTCAAATCTGAGCTTTCCCTGAGGAGATAGACCAAAGTGCCTCTCAGAATTGGCAGTAGGGCTCAATTCAGCCAGAAAACTTAACTTTTGACACAGAGCTCAGTTTTGCAGAAGAAACACATATTCATGTTCCCCACGTTCTGAAAAAGGGCAAAAAGACATTCATTTTTCAATACGAGCTTTCCCTGACGAGTTAGACCAAAGGGCATCAGAATTGGCAGTAGGGCTCAATTCAGCCAGAAAACTTAACTTTTCACACAGAGCTCAGTTTTGCAGAAGAAACACATATTCATGTTCCCCACGTTCTGAAAAAAGCGCAAAAAGACATTCATTTTTTAATACGAGCTTTCTCTGAGGAGTTAGACCAAAGGGCATCAGAATTGGCAGTAGGGCTCAATTCAACCAGAAAACATAACTTTTGACACAGAGCTTAGATATGCAAAAACAAACACATATTCATGTACCCCCCAGTCTGAAAAGCCCAAAAAACAGTCAATTTTTTCAAATCTGAGCTTTCCTGAGGAGATAGACCAAAGTGTCTCTCAGAATTGGCAGTAGGGCTCAATTCAACCAGAAAACTTAACTTTTGACACAGAGCTCAGTTTTGCAGAAGAAACACATATTCATGTTCCCCACGGTCTGAAAAAGGGCAAAAAGACATTCATTTTTCAATATGAGCTTTCTCTGAGGCGTTAGACCAAAGGGCATCAGAATTGGCAGTAGGTCTCAATTCAACCAGAAAACATAACTTTTGACAGAGAGCTTAGATATCCAAAACAAACACATATTCATGTACTCGCCAGTCTGAAAAGCCCAAAAAACAGTCAATTTTTTCAAATCTGAGCTTTCCCTGAGGAGATAGATCAAAGTGTCTCTCAGAATTGCAGAAGGGCTCAATTCAACCAGAAACTTAACTTTTGACACACAGCTCAGATTTGCAGCACAGAGACATATTTCATGTTCCCCACGGTCTGAATAAAGCGCAAAAAGACATTCATTTTTCAATATGAGCTTTCTCTGAGGCGTTAGACCAAATGGCATCAGAATTGGCAGTAGGGCTCAATTCAACCAGAAACTTAACTTTTGACACACAGCTCAGATTTGCAACACTCAGACATATTCATGTTACGTAAGGTACGAAAACACCAAAAACACACAATTTTCAAATCTGACCTTTCCCTGAGGAGTTAGACCAAATCTGTATCTCAGAATAGGCAGTAGGACTGCATTCAACCAGAAAACATAACTTTTGACACAGAGCTTAGATATGCACAACAAAACACATATTCATGTTCCCCACAGTCTGAAAAGCCGAAAAAACAGACAATTTTTTTCAAATCTGAGCTTTCCCTGAGGAGATAGACCAAAGTGCCTCTCAGAATTGGCAGTAGGGCTCAATTCAGCCAGAAAACTTAACTTTGACACAGAGCTCAGTTTTGCAGAAGAAACACATATTCATGTCCCCACGTTCTGAAAAAGGGCAAAAAGACATTCATTTTTCAATACGAGCTTTCCTGAGGAGTTAGACAAAGGGCATCAGAATTGGCAGTAGGGTCAATTCAGCCAGAAAACTTAACTTTTGACACAGAGCTCAGTTTTGCAGAAGAAACACGTATTCATGTTCCCCACGTCTCTGAAAAAAGCGCAAAAAGACGTTCATTTTTTAATACGAGCTTTCTCTGAGGAGTTAGACCAAAGGGCATCAGAATTGGCAGTAGGGCTCAATTCAACCAGAAAACATAACTTTTGACACAGAGCTTAGATATGCAAAACAAACACATATTCATGTACCCCCCAGTCTGAAAAGCCCAAAAAACAGTCAATTTTTTCAAATCTGAGCTTTCCCTGAGGAGATAGACCAAAGTGTCTCTCAGAATTGGCAGTAGGGGCTCAATTCAACCAGAAAACTTAACTTTTGACACACAGCTCAGATTTGCAACACAGAGACATATTCATGTTCCCCCACGGTCTGAAAAAACGCAAAAAGACATTCATTTTTCAATACGAGCTTTCTCTGAGGAGTTAGGCCAAAGGGCATTCAGAATTGGCAGTAGGGCTCAATTCAACCAGAAAACATAACTTTTGACAGAGAGCTTAGATATCCAAAACAAACACATATTCATGTACTCGCCATTCTGAAAAGCCCAAAAAACAGTCAATTTTTTTCAAATCTGAGCCTTTCCCTGAGGAGATAGACCAAAGTGTCTCTCAGAATTGGCAGTAGGGCTGAATTCAACCAGAAAACTTAACTTTTGACACACAGCTCAGATTTGCAGCAAAAAGACATATTCATGTTTCCAACGGTCTGAAAAAAGGGCAAAAAGACATTCATTTTTCAATACGAGCTTTCTCTGAGGAGTTAGACCAAAGGGCATCAGAAATTGGCAGTAGGTCTCAATTCAACCAGAAAACATAACTTTTGACAGAGAGCTAGATATCCAAAACAAACACATATTCATGTACTCGCCAGTCTGAAAAGCCCAAAAAACAGTCAATTTTTTCAAATCTGAGCTTTCCCTGAGGAGATAGATCAAAGTGTCTCTCAGAATTGGCAGTAGGGCTCAATTCAACCAGAAAACTTAACTTTTGACACCACAGCTCAGATTTTGCAACACTCAGACATATTCATGTTACGCAAGGTACGGAAAACACCAAAAACACACAATTTTCAAATCTGACCTTTCCCTGATGAGTTAGACCAAATCTGTATCTCAGAATAGGCAGTAGGACTGCATTCAACCAGAAAACTTAACTTTTGGACACCAGAGCTTAGATATGCAAAACAAACACATATTCATGTTCCCCACAGTCTGAAAAGCCGAAAAAACAGACAATTTTTTCAAATCTGAAGCTTTCCCTGAGGAGATAGACCAAAGTGCCTCTCAGAATTGGCAGTAGGGCTCAATTCAGCCAGAAAACTTAACTTTGACACAGAGCTCAGTTTTACAGAAGAAACACATATTCATGTTCCCCACGTTCTGAAAAGGGCAAAAAGACATTCATTTTTCAATACGAGCTTTCCCTGAGGAGTTAGACCAAAGGGCATCAGAATTGGCAGTAGGGTTCAATCAGCCAGAAAACTTAACTTTTGACACAGAGCTCAGTTTTTGCAGAAGAAACACATATTCATGTTCCCCACGTCTGAAAAAAGCGCAAAAAGACGTTCATTTTTTATACGAGCTTTCTCTGAGGAGTTAGACAAAGGGCATCAGAATTGGCAGTAGGGCTCAATTCAACCAGAAAACATAACTTTTGACACAGAGCTTAGATATGCAAAACAAACACAATATTCATGTACCCCCCAGTCTGAAAAGCCCAAAAAACAGTCAATTTTTTCAAATCTGAGCTTTCCCTGAGGAGATAGACCAAAGTGTCTCTCAGAATTGGCAGTAGGGCTCAATTCAACCAGAAAACTTAACTTTTGACACACAGCTCAGATTTGCAACACAGAGACATATTCATGTTCCCCACGGTCTGAAAAACGCAAAAAGACATTCATTTTTCTATACGAGCTTTCTCTGAGGAGTTAGGCCAAAGGGCATCAGAATTGGCAGTAGGGCTCAATTTAACCAGAAAACTTAACTTTTGACACACAGCTCAGATTTGCAACACGCAGACATATTCATGTTACGCAAGGTATGAAAACACCAAAAACACACAATTTTCAAATCTGACCTTTCCCTGAGGAGTTAGACCAAATCTGTATCTCAGAATAGGCAGTAGGACTGCATTCAACCAGAAAACATAACTTTTGACACAGAGCTTAGATATGCAAAACAAACACATATTCATGTACCCCCCCCAGTCTGAAAAGCCCAAAAAACAGTCATTTTTTTCAAATCTGAGCTTTCCCTGAGGAGATAGACCAAAGTGTCTCTCAGAATTGGCAGTAGGGCTCAATTCAACCAGAAAACTTAACTTTTGACACACAGCTCAGATTTGCAACACAGAGACATATTCATGTTCCCCACGGTCTGAAAAAAACGCAAAAAGACATTCATTTTTCAATACGAGCTTTCTCTGAGGAGTTAGGCCAAAGGGCATCAGAATTGGCAGTAGGGCTCAATTTAACCAGAAAACTTAACTTTTGACACACAGCTCAGATTTGCAACACGCAGACATATTCATGTTACGCAAGGTATGAAAACACCAAAAACACACAATTTTCAAATCTGACCTTTCCCTGAGGAGTTAGACCAAATCTGTATCTCAGAATAGGCAGTAGGACTGCATTCAACCAGAAAACATAACTTTTGACACAGAGCTTTAGATATGCAAAACAAACACATATTCATGTACCCCCCCAGTCTGAAAAGCCCAAAAAACAGTCAATTTTTTCAAATCTGAGCTTTCCCTGAGGAGATAGACCAAAGTGCCTCTCAGAATTGGCAGTAGGGCTCAATTCAGCCAGAAAACTTAACTTTTGACACAGAGCTCAGTTTTGCAGAAGAAACACATATTCATGTTCCCCACGTTCTGAAAAAGGGCAAAAAGACATTCATTTTTTAATACGAGCTTTCTCTGAGGAGTTAGACCAAAGGGCATCAGAATTGGCAGTAGGGCTCAATTCAACCAGAAAACATAACTTTTGACACAGAGCTTAGATATGCAAAACAAACACATATTCATGTCCCCCCCCCCAGTCTGAAAAGCCCAAAAAACAGTCATTTTTTTCAAATCTGAGCTTTCCCTGAGGAGATAGACCAAAGTGTCTCTCAGAATTGGCAGTAGGGCTCAATTCAACCAGAAAACTTAACTTTTGACACACAGCTCAGATTTGCAACACAGAGACATATTCATGTTCCCCACGGTCTGAAAAAAACGCAAAAAGACATTCATTTTTCAATACGAGCTTTCTCTGAGGAGTTAGGCCAAAGGGCATCAGAATTGGCAGTAGGGCTCAATTTAACCAGAAAACTTAACTTTTGACACACAGCTCAGATTTGCAACACGCAGACATATTCATGTTACGCAAGGTATGAAAACACCAAAAACACACAATTTTCAAATCTGACCTTTCCCTGAGGAGTTAGACCAAATCTGTATCTCAGAATAGGCAGTAGGACTGCATTCAACCAGAAAACATAACTTTTGACACAGAGCTTAGATATGCAAAACAAACACATATTCATGTTCCCCACAGTCTGAAAAGCCCAAAAAACAGACAATTTTTTCAAATCTGAGCTTTCCCTGAGAAGATAGACCAAAGTGTCTCTCAGAATTGGCAGTAGGGCTCAATTCAGCCAGAAAACTTAACTTTTGACACAGAGCTCAGTTTTGCAGAAGAAACACATATTCATGTTCCCCACGTTCTGAAAAAAGCGCAAAAAGACGTTCATTTTTTAATACGAGCTTTCTCTGAGGAGTTAGACCAAAGGGCATCAGAATTGGCAGTAGGGCTCAATTCAACCAGAAGACATAACTTTTGACACAGAACTTAGATATGCAAAACAAACACATATTCATGTACCCCCCAGTCTGAAAAGCCCAAAAAACAGTCAATTTTTTCAAATCTGAGCTTTCCCTGAGGAGATAGACCAAAGTGTCTCTCAGAATTGGCAGTAGGGCTCAATTCAACCAGAAAAACTTAACTTTTGACACACAGCTCAGATTTGCAACACAGAGACATATTCATGTTCCCCACGGTCTGAAAAAAACGCAAAAAGACATTCATTTTTCAATACGAGCTTTCTCTGAGGAGTTAGGCCAAAGGGCATCAGAATTGGCAGTAGGGCTCAATTTAACCAGAAAACTTAACTTTTGACACACAGCTCAGATTTGCAACACGCAGACATATTCATGTTATGCAAGGTATGAAAACACCAAAAACACACAATTTTCAAATCTGACCTTTCCCTGAGGAGTTAGACCAAATCTGTATCTCAGAATAGGCAGTAGGACTGCATTCAACCAGAAAACATAACTTTTGACACAGAGCTTAGATATGCAAAACAAACACATATTCATGTACCCCCCCAGTCTGAAAAGCCCAAAAAACAGTCAATTTTTTCAAATCTGAGCTTTCCCTGAGGAGATAGACCAAAGTGCCTCTCAGAATTGGCAGTAGGGCTCAATTCAACCAGAAAACTTAACTTTTGACACACAGCTCAGATTTGCAGCACAGAGACATATTCATGTACCCCACGGTCTGAAAAAAGGGCAAAAAGACATTCATTTTTCAATACGAGCTTTCTCTGAGGAGTTAGGCCAAAGGGCATCAGAATTGGCAGTAGGGCTCAATTTAACCAGAAAACTTAACTTTTGACACACAGCTCAGATTTGCAACACGCAGACATATTCATGTTACGCAAGGTATGAAAACACCAAAAACACACAATTTTCAAATCTGACCTTTCCCTGAGGAGTTAGACCAAATCTGTATCTCAGAATAGGCAGTAGGACTGCATTCAACCAGAAAACATAACTTTTGACACAGAGCTTAGATATGCAAAACAAACACATATTCATGTTCCCCACAGTCTGAAAAGCCGAAAAAACAGACAATTTTTTTCAAATCTGAGCTTTCCCTGAGGAGATAGACCAAAGTGTCTCTCAGAATTGGCAGTAGGGCTCAATTCAGCCAGAAAACTTAACTTTTGACACAGAGCTCAGTTTTGCAGAAGAAACACATATTCATGTTCCCCACGTTCTGAAAAAGGGCAAAAAGACATTCATTTTTCAATACGAGCTTTCCCTGACGAGTTAGACCAAAGGGCATCAGAATTGGCAGTAGGGCTCAATTCAGCCAGAAAACTTAACTTTTGACACAGAGCTCAGTTTTGCAGAAGAAACACATATTCATGTTCCCCACGTTCTGAAAAAAGCGCAAAAAGACATTCATTTTTTAATACGAGCTTTCTCTGAGGAGTTAGACCAAAGGGCATCAGAATTGGCAGTAGGGCTCAATTCAACCAGAAAACATAACTTTTGACACAGAGCTTAGATATGCAAAACAAACACATATTCATGTACCCCCCAGTCTGAAAAGCCCAAAAAACAGTCAATTTTTTCAAATCTGAGCTTTCCCTGAGGAGATAGACCAAAGTGTCTCTCAGAATTGGCAGTAGGGCTCAATTCAACCAGAAAACTTAACTTTTGACACCCAGCTCAGATTTGCAACACAGAGACATATTCATGTTCCCCACGGTCTGAAAAAAAACGCAAAAAAGACATTCATTTTTCAATACGAGCTTTCTCTGAGGAGTTAGGCCAAAGGGCATCAGAATTGGCAGTAGGGCTCAATTTAACCAGAAAACTTAACTTTTGACACACAGCTCAGATTTGCAACACGCAGACATATTCATGTTACGCAAGGTATGAAAACACCAAAAACACACAATTTTCAAATCTGACCTTTCCCTGAGGAGTTAGACCAAATCTGTATCTCAGAATAGGCAGTAGGACTGCATTCAACCAGAAAACATAACTTTTGACACAGAGCTTAGATATGCAAAACAAACACATATTCATGTACCCCCCCAGTCTGAAAAGCCCAAAAAACAGTCAATTTTTTCAAATCTGAGCTTTCCCTGAGGAGATAGACCAAAGTGCCTCTCAGAATTGGCAGTAGGGCTCAATTCAGCCAGAAAACTTAACTTTTGACACAGAGCTCAGTTTTGCAGAAGAAACACATATTCATGTTCCCCACGTTCTGAAAAAGGGCAAAAAGACATTCATTTTTCAATACGAGCTTTCCCTGACGAGTTAGACCAAAGGGCATCAGAATTGGCAGTAGGGCTCAATTCAGCCAGAAAACTTAACTTTTGACACAGAGCTCAGTTTTGCAGAAGAAACACATATTCATGTTCCCCACGTTCTGAAAAAAGCGCAAAAAGACATTCATTTTTTAATACGAGCTTTCTCTGAGGAGTTAGACCAAAGGGCATCAGAATTGGCAGTAGGGCTCAATTCAACCAGAAAACATAACTTTTGACACAGAGCTTAGATATGCAAAACAAACACATATTCATGTACCCCCCAGTCTGAAAAGCCCAAAAAACAGTCAATTTTTTCAAATCTGAGCTTTCCCTGAGGAGATAGACCAAAGTGTCTCTCAGAATTGGCAGTAGGGCTCAATTCAACCAGAAAACTTAACTTTTGACACACAGCTCAGATTTGCAACACAGAGACATATTCATGTTCCCCACGGTCTGAAAAAAACGCAAAAAGACATTCATTTTTCAATACGAGCTTTCTCTGAGGAGTTAGGCCAAAGGGCATCAGAATTGGCAGTAGGGCTCAATTTAACCAGAAAACTTAACTTTTGACACACAGCTCAGATTTGCAACACGCAGACATATTCATGTTACGCAAGGTATGAAAACACCAAAAACACACAATTTTCAAATCTGACCTTTCCCTGAGGAGTTAGACCAAATCTGTATCTCAGAATAGGCAGTAGGACTGCATTCAACCAGAAAACATAACTTTTGACACAGAGTTTAGATATGCAAAACAAACACATATTCATGTTCCCCACAGTCTGAAAAGCCCAAAAAAACAGACAATTTTTTCAAATCTGAGCTTTCCCTGAGGAGATAGACCAAAGTGCCTCTCAGAATTGGCAGTAGGGCTCAATTCAACCAGAAAACTTAACTTTTGACACACAGCTCAGATTTGCAGCACAGAGACATATTCATGTTCCCCACGGTCTGAAAAAAGGGCAAAAAGACATTCATTTTTCAATACGAGCTTTCTCTGAGGAGTTAGGCCAAAGGGCATCAGAATTGGCAGTAGGGCTCAATTTAACCAGAAAACTTAACTTTTGACACACAGCTCAGATTTGCAACACGCAGACATATTCATGTTACGCAAGGTATGAAAACACCAAAAACACACAATTTTCAAATCTGACCTTTCCCTGAGGAGTTAGACCAAATCTGTATCTCAGAATAGGCAGTAGGACTGCATTCAACCAGAAAACATAACTTTTGACACAGAGCTTAGATATGCAAAACAAACACATATTCATGTTCCCCACAGTCTGAAAAGCCGAAAAAACAGACAATTTTTTCAAATCTGAGCTTTCCCTGAGGAGATAGACCAAAGTGCCTCTCAGAATTGGCAGTAGGGCTCAATTCAGCCAGAAAACTTAACTTTTGACACAGAGCTCAGTTTTGCAGAAGAAACACATATTCATGTTCCCCACGTTCTGAAAAAGGGCAAAAAGACATTCATTTTTCAATACGAGCTTTCCCTGACGAGTTAGACCAAAGGGCATCAGAATTTGCAGTAGGGCTCAATTCAGCCAGAAAACTTAACTTTTGACACAGAGCTCAGTTTTGCAGAAGAAACACATATTCATGTTCCCCACGTTCTGAAAAAAGCGCAAAAAGACATTCATTTTTTAATACGAGCTTTCTCTGAGGAGTTAGACCAAAGGGCATCAGAATTGGCAGTAGGGCTCAATTCAACCAGAAAACATAACTTTTGACACAGAGCTTAGATATGCAAAACAAACACATATTCATGTACCCCCCAGTCTGAAAAGCCCAAAAAACAGTCAATTTTTTCAAATCTGAGCTTTCCCTGAGGAGATAGACCAAAGTGTCTCTCAGAATTGGCAGTAGGGCTCAATTCAACCAGAAAACTTAACTTTTGACACACAGCTCAGATTTGCAGCACAGAGACATATTCATGTTCCCCACGGTCTGAAAAAAGGGCAAAAAGACATTCATTTTTCAATACGAGCTTTCTCTGAGGAGTTAGGCCAAAGGGCATCAGAATTGGCAGTAGGGCTCAATTTAACCAGAAAACTTAACTTTTGACACACAGCTCAGATTTGCAACACGCAGACATATTCATGTTACGCAAGGTATGAAAACACCAAAAACACACAATTTTCAAATCTGACCTTTCCCTGAGGAGTTAGACCAAATCTGTATCTCAGAATAGGCAGTAGGACTGCATTCAACCAGAAAACATAACTTTTGACACAGAGCTTAGATATGCAAAACAAACACATATTCATGTTCCCCACAGTCTGAAAAGCCGAAAAAACAGACAATTTTTTCAAATCTGAGCTTTCCCTGAGGAGATAGACCAAAGTGCCTCTCAGAATTGGCAGTAGGGCTCAATTCAGCCAGAAAACTTAACTTTTGACACAGAGCTCAGTTTTGCAGAAGAAACACATATTCATGTTCCCCACGTTCTGAAAAAGGGCAAAAAGACATTCATTTTTCAATACGAGCTTTCCCTGACGAGTTAGACCAAAGGGCATCAGAATTGGCAGTAGGGCTCAATTCAGCCAGAAAACTTAACTTTTGACACAGAGCTCAGTTTTGCAGAAGAAACACATATTCATGTTCCCCACGTTCTGAAAAAAGCGCAAAAAGACATTCATTTTTTAATACGAGCTTTCTCTGAGGAGTTAGACCAAAGGGCATCAGAATTGGCAGTAGGGCTCAATTCAACCAGAAAACATAACTTTTGACACAGAGCTTAGATATGCAAAACAAACACATATTCATGTACCCCCCCAGTCTGAAAAGCCCAAAAAACAGTCAATTTTTTCAAATCTGAGCTTTCCCTGAGGAGATAGACCAAAGTGTCTCTCAGAATTGGCAGTAGGGCTCAATTCAACCAGAAAACTTAACTTTTGACACACAGCTCAGATTTGCAACACAGAGACATATTCATGTTCCCCACGGTCTGAAAAAAACGCAAAAAGACATTCATTTTTCAATACGAGCTTTCTCTGAGGAGTTAGGCCAAAGGGCATCAGAATTGGCAGTAGGGCTCAATTTAACCAGAAAACTTAACTTTTGACACACAGCTCAGATTTGCAACACGCAGACATATTCATGTTACGCAAGGTATGAAAACACCAAAAACACACAATTTTCAAATCTGACCTTTCCCTGAGGAGTTAGACCAAATCTGTATCTCAGAATAGGCAGTAGGACTGCATTCAACCAGAAAACATAACTTTTGACACAGAGCTTAGATATGCAAAACAAACACATATTCATGTTCCCCACAGTCTGAAAAGCCCAAAAAAACAGAGGCAATTTTTTCAAATCTGAGCTTTCCCTGAGGAGATAGACCAAAGTGCCTCTCAGAATTGGCAGTAGGGCTCAATTCAACCAGAAAACTTAACTTTTGACACACAGCTCAGATTTGCAGCACAGAGACATATTCATGTTCCCCACGGTCTGAAAAAAGGGCAAAAAGACATTCATTTTTCAATACGAGCTTTCTCTGAGGAGTTAGGCCAAAGGGCATCAGAATTGGCAGTAGGGCTCAATTTAACCAGAAAACTTAACTTTTGACACACAGCTCAGATTTGCAACACGCAGACATATTCATGTTACGCAAGGTATGAAAACACCAAAAACACACAATTTTCAAATCTGACCTTTCCCTGAGGAGTTAGACCAAATCTGTATCTCAGAATAGGCAGTAGGACTGCATTCAACCAGAAAACATAACTTTTGACACAGAGCTTAGATATGCAAAACAAACACATATTCATGTTCCCCACAGTCTGAAAAGCCGAAAAAACAGACAATTTTTTCAAATCTGAGCTTTCCCTGAGGAGATAGACCAAAGTGCCTCTCAGAATTGGCAGTAGGGCTCAATTCAGCCAGAAAACTTAACTTTTGACACAGAGCTCAGTTTTGCAGAAGAAACACATATTCATGTTCCCCACGTTCTGAAAAAGGGCAAAAAGACATTCATTTTTCAATACGAGCTTTCCCTGACGAGTTAGACCAAAGGGCATCAGAATTGGCAGTAGGGCTCAATTCAGCCAGAAAACTTAACTTTTGACACAGAGCTCAGTTTTGCAGAAGAAACACATATTCATGTTCCCCACGTTCTGAAAAAAGCGCAAAAAGACATTCATTTTTTAATACGAGCTTTCTCTGAGGAGTTAGACCAAAGGGCATCAGAATTGGCAGTAGGGCTCAATTCAACCAGAAAACATAACTTTTGACACAGAGCTTAGATATGCAAAACAAACACATATTCATGTACCCCCCAGTCTGAAAAGCCCAAAAAACAGTCAATTTTTTCAAATCTGAGCTTTCCCTGAGGAGATAGACCAAAGTGTCTCTCAGAATTGGCAGTAGGGCTCAATTCAACCAGAAAACTTAACTTTTGACACACAGCTCAGATTTGCAACACAGAGACATATTCATGTTCCCCACGGTCTGAAAAAAACGCAAAAAGACATTCATTTTTCAATACGAGCTTTCTCTGAGGAGTTAGGCCAAAGGGCATCAGAATTGGCAGTAGGGCTCAATTTAACCAGAAAACTTAACTTTTGACACACAGCTCAGATTTGCAACACGCAGACATATTCATGTTACGCAAGGTATGAAAACACCAAAAACACACAATTTTCAAATCTGACCTTTCCCTGAGGAGTTAGACCAAATCTGTATCTCAGAATAGGCAGTAGGACTGCATTCAACCAGAAAACATAACTTTTGACACAGAGCTTAGATATGCAAAACAAACACATATTCATGTACCCCCCCAGTCTGAAAAGCCCAAAAAACAGTCAATTTTTTCAAATCTGAGCTTTCCCTGAGGAGATAGACCAAAGTGCCTCTCAGAATTGGCAGTAGGGCTCAATTCAGCCAGAAAACTTAACTTTTGACACAGAGCTCAGTTTTGCAGAAGAAACACATATTCATGTTCCCCACGTTCTGAAAAAGGGCAAAAAGACATTCATTTTTCAATACGAGCTTTCCCTGACGAGTTAGACCAAAGGGCATCAGAATTGGCAGTAGGGCTCAATTCAGCCAGAAAACTTAACTTTTGACACAGAGCTCAGTTTTGCAGAAGAAACACATATTCATGTTCCCCACGTTCTGAAAAAAGCGCAAAAAGACATTCATTTTTTAATACGAGCTTTCTCTGAGGAGTTAGACCAAAGGGCATCAGAATTGGCAGTAGGGCTCAATTCAACCAGAAAACATAACTTTTGACACAGAGCTTAGATATGCAAAACAAACACATATTCATGTACCCCCCAGTCTGAAAAGCCCAAAAAACAGTCAATTTTTTCAAATCTGAGCTTTCCCTGAGGAGATAGACCAAAGTGTCTCTCAGAATTGGCAGTAGGGCTCAATTCAACCAGAAAACTTAACTTTTGACACACAGCTCAGATTTGCAACACAGAGACATATTCATGTTCCCCACGGTCTGAAAAAAACGCAAAAAGACATTCATTTTTCAATACGAGCTTTCTCTGAGGAGTTAGGCCAAAGGGCATCAGAATTGGCAGTAGGGCTCAATTTAACCAGAAAACTTAACTTTTGACACACAGCTCAGATTTGCAACACGCAGACATATTCATGTTACGCAAGGTATGAAAACACCAAAAACACACAATTTTCAAATCTGACCTTTCCCTGAGGAGTTAGACCAAATCTGTATCTCAGAATAGGCAGTAGGACTGCATTCAACCAGAAAACATAACTTTTGACACAGAGCTTAGACATGCAAAACAAACACATATTCATGTTCCCCCCCAGTCTGAAAAGCCCAAAAAACAGTCAATTTTTTCAAATCTGAGCTTTCCCTGAGGAGATAGACCAAAGTGCCTCTCAGAATTGGCAGTAGGGCTCAATTCAGCCAGAAAACTTAACTTTTGACACAGAGCTCAGTTTTGCAGAAGAAACACATATTCATGTTCCCCACGTTCTGAAAAAGGGCAAAAAGACATTCATTTTTCAATACGAGCTTTCCCTGACGAGTTAGACCAAAGGGCATCAGAATTGGCAGTAGGGCTCAATTCAGCCAGAAAACTTAACTTTTGACACAGAGCTCAGTTTTGCAGAAGAAACACATATTCATGTTCCCCACGTTCTGAAAAAAGCGCAAAAAGACATTCATTTTTTAATACGAGCTTTCTCTGAGGAGTTAGACCAAAGGGCATCAGAATTGGCAGTAGGGCTCAATTCAACCAGAAAACATAACTTTTGACACAGAGCTTAGATATGCAAAACAAACACATATTCATGTACCCCCCAGTCTGAAAAGCCCAAAAAACAGTCAATTTTTTCAAATCTGAGCTTTCCCTGAGGAGATAGACCAAAGTGTCTCTCAGAATTGGCAGTAGGGCTCAATTCAACCAGAAAACTTAACTTTTGACACACAGCTCAGATTTGCAACACAGAGACATATTCATGTTCCCCACGGTCTGAAAAAAACGCAAAAAGACATTCATTTTTCAATACGAGCTTTCTCTGAGGAGTTAGGCCAAAGGGCATCAGAATTGGCAGTAGGGCTCAATTTAACCAGAAAACTTAACTTTTGACACACAGCTCAGATTTGCAACACGCAGACATATTCATGTTACGCAAGGTATGAAAACACCAAAAACACACAATTTTCAAATCTGACCTTTCCCTGAGGAGTTAGACCAAATCTGTATCTCAGAATAGGCAGTAGGACTGCATTCAACCAGAAAACATAACTTTTGACACAGAGCTTAGACATGCAAAACAAACACATATTCATGTACCCCCCCAGTCTGAAAAACCCAAAAAACAGTCAATTTTTTCAAATCTGAGCTTTCCCTGAGGAGATAGACCAAAGTGCCTCTCAGAATTGGCAGTAGGGCTCAATTCAGCCAGAAAACTTAACTTTTGACACAGAGCTCAGTTTTGCAGAAGAAACACATATTCATGTTCCCCACGTTCTGAAAAAGGGCAAAAAGACATTCATTTTTCAATACGAGCTTTCCCTGACGAGTTAGACCAAAGGGCATCAGAATTGGCAGTAGGGCTCAATTCAGCCAGAAAACTTAACTTTTGACACAGAGCTCAGTTTTGCAGAAGAAACACATATTCATGTTCCCCACGTTCTGAAAAAAGCGCAAAAAGACATTCATTTTTTAATACGAGCTTTCTCTGAGGAGTTAGACCAAAGGGCATCAGAATTGGCAGTAGGGCTCAATTCAACCAGAAAACATAACTTTTGACACAGAGCTTAGATATGCAAAACAAACACATATTCATGTACCCCCCAGTCTGAAAAGCCCAAAAAACAGTCAATTTTTTCAAATCTGAGCTTTCCCTGAGGAGATAGACCAAAGTGTCTCTCAGAATTGGCAGTAGGGCTCAATTCAACCAGAAAACTTAACTTTTGACACACAGCTCAGATTTGCAACACAGAGACATATTCATGTTCCCCACGGTCTGAAAAAAACGCAAAAAGACATTCATTTTTCAATACGAGCTTTCTCTGAGGAGTTAGGCCAAAGGGCATCAGAATTGGCAGTAGGGCTCAATTTAACCAGAAAACTTAACTTTTGACACACAGCTCAGATTTGCAACACGCAGACATATTCATGTTACGCAAGGTATGAAAACACCAAAAACACACAATTTTCAAATCTGACCTTTCCCTGAGGAGTTAGACCAAATCTGTATCTCAGAATAGGCAGTAGGACTGCATTCAACCAGAAAACATAACTTTTGACACAGAGCTTAGATATGCAAAACAAACACATATTCATGTACCCCCCCAGTCTGAAAAGCCCAAAAAACAGTCAATTTTTTCAAATCTGAGCTTTCCCTGAGGAGATAGACCAAAGTGCCTCTCAGAATTGGCAGTAGGGCTCAATTCAGCCAGAAAACTTAACTTTTGACACAGAGCTCAGTTTTGCAGAAGAAACACATATTCATGTTCCCCACGTTCTGAAAAAGGGCAAAAAGACATTCATTTTTCAATACGAGCTTTCCCTGACGAGTTAGACCAAAGGGCATCAGAATTGGCAGTAGGGCTCAATTCAACCAGAAGACAAAACTTTTGACACAGAGCTTAGATATGCAAAACAAACACATATTCATGTACCCCCCAGTCTGAAAAGCCCAAAAAACAGTCAATTTTTTCAAATCTGAGCTTTCCCTGAGGAGATAGACCAAAGTGTCTCTCAGAATTGGCAGTAGGTCTCAATTCAACCAGAAAACTTAACTTTTGACACACAGCTCAGATTTGCAACACAGAGACATATTCATGTTCCCCACGGTCTGAAAAAAACGCAAAAAGACATTCATTTTTCAATACGAGCTTTCTCTGAGGAGTTAGGCCAAAGGGCATCAGAATTGGCAGTAGGGCTCAATTTAACCAGAAAACTTAACTTTTGACACACAGCTCAGATTTGCAACACGCAGACATATTCATGTTACGCAAGGTATGAAAACACCAAAAAACACACAATTTTCAAATCTGACCTTTCCCTGAGGAGTTAGACCAAATCTGTATCTCAGAATAGGCAGTAGGACTGCATTCAACCAGAAAACATAACTTTTGACACAGAGCTTAGATATGCAAAACAAACACATATTCATGTACCCCCCCAGTCTGAAAAGCCCAAAAAACAGTCAATTTTTTCAAATCTGAGCTTTCCCTGAGGAGATAGACCAAAGTGCCTCTCAGAATTGGCAGTAGGGCTCAATTCAGCCAGAAAACTTAACTTTTGACACAGAGCTCAGTTTTGCAGAAGAAACACATATTCATGTTCCCCACGTTCTGAAAAAGGGCAAAAAGACATTCATTTTTCAATACGAGCTTTCCCTGACGAGTTAGACCAAAGGGCATCAGAATTGGCAGTAGGGCTCAATTCAGCCAGAAAACTTAACTTTTGACACAGAGCTCAGTTTTGCAGAAGAAACACATATTCATGTTCCCCACGTTCTGAAAAAAGCGCAAAAAGACGTTCATTTTTTAATACGAGCTTTCTCTGAGGAGTTAGACCAAAGGGCATCAGAATTGGCAGTAGGGCTCAATTCAAGCAGAAAACATAACTTTTGACACAGAGCTTAGATATGCAAAACAAACACATATTCATGTACCCACCAGTCTGAAAAGCCCAAAAAACAGTCAATTTTTTCAAATCTGAGCTTTCCCTGAGGAGATAGACCAAAGTGTCTCTCAGAATTGGCAGTAGGGCTCAATTCAACCAGAAAACTTAACTTTTGACACACAGCTCAGATTTGCAACACAGAGACATATTCATGTTCCCCACGGTCTGAAAAAAACGCAAAAAGACATTCATTTTTCAATACGAGCTTTCTCTGAGGAGTTAGGCCAAAGGGCATCAGAATTGGCAGTAGGGCTCAATTTAACCAGAAAACTTAACTTTTGACACACAGCTCAGATTTGCAACACGCAGACATATTCATGTTACGCAAGGTATGAAAACACCAAAAACACACAATTTTCAAATCTGACCTTTCCCTGAGGAGTTAGACCAAATCTGTATCTCAGAATAGGCAGTAGGACTGCATTCAACCAGAAAACATAACTTTTGACACAGAGCTTAGATATGCAAAACAAACACATATTCATGTACCCCCCCAGTCTGAAAAGCCCAAAAAACAGTCAATTTTTTCAAATCTGAGCTTTCCCTGAGGAGATAGACCAAAGTGCCTCTCAGAATTGGCAGTAGGGCTCAATTCAGCCAGAAAACTTAACTTTTGACACAGAGCTCAGTTTTGCAGAAGAAACACATATTCATGTTCCCCACGTTCTGAAAAAGGGCAAAAAGACATTCATTTTTCAATACGAGCTTTCCCTGACGAGTTAGACCAAAGGGCATCAGAATTGGCAGTAGGGCTCAATTCAGCCAGAAAACTTAACTTTTGACACAGAGCTTAGATATGCAAAACAAACACATATTCATGTACCCCCCAGTCTGAAAAGCCCAAAAAACAGTCAATTTTTTCAAATCTGAGCTTTCCCTGAGGAGATAGACCAAAGTGTCTCTCAGAATTGGCAGTAGGGCTCAATTCAACCAGAAAACTTAACTTTTGACACACAGCTCAGATTTGCAACACAGAGACATATTCATGTTCCCCACGGTCTGAAAAAAACGCAAAAAGACGTTCATTTTTCAATACGAGCTTTCTCTGAGGAGTTAGGCCAAAGGGCATCAGAATTGGCAGTAGGGCTCAATTTAACCAGAAAACTTAACTTTTGACACACAGCTCAGATTTGCAACACGCAGACATATTCATGTTACGCAAGGTATGAAAACACCAAAAACACACAATTTTCAAATCTGACCTTTCCCTGAGGAGTTAGACCAAATCTGTATCTCAGAATAGGCAGTAGGACTGCATTCAACCAGAAAACATAACTTTTGACACAGAGCTTAGATATGCAAAACAAACACATATTCATGTACCCCCCCAGTCTGAAAAGCCCAAAAAACAGTCAATTTTTTCAAATCTGAGCTTTCCCTGAGGAGATAGACCAAAGTGCCTCTCAGAATTGGCAGTAGGGCTCAATTCAGCCAGAAAACTTAACTTTTGACACAGAGCTCAGTTTTGCAGAAGAAACACATATTCATGTTCCCCACGTTCTGAAAAAGGGCAAAAAGACATTCATTTTTCAATACGAGCTTTCCCTGACGAGTTAGACCAAAGGGCATCAGAATTGGCAGTAGGGCTCAATTCAGCCAGAAAACTTAACTTTTGACACAGAGCTCAGTTTTGCAGAAGAAACACATATTCATGTTCCCCACGTTCTGAAAAAAGCGCAAAAAGACGTTCATTTTTTAATACGAGCTTTCTCTGAGGAGTTAGACCAAAGGGCATCAGAATTGGCAGTAGGGCTCAATTCAACCAGAAAACATAACTTTTGACACAGAGCTTAGATATGCAAAACAAACACATATTCATGTACCCCCCAGTCTGAAAAGCCCAAAAAACAGTCAATTTTTTCAAATCTGAGCTTTCCCTGAGGAGATAGACCAAAGTGTCTCTCAGAATTGGCAGTAGGGCTCAATTCAACCAGAAAACTTAACTTTTGACACACAGCTCAGATTTGCAACACAGAGACATATTCATGTTCCCCACGGTCTGAAAAAAACGCAAAAAGACATTCATTTTTCAATACGAGCTTTCTCTGAGGAGTTAGGCCAAAGGGCATCAGAATTGGCAGTAGGGCTCAATTTAACCAGAAAACTTAACTTTTGACACACAGCTCAGATTTGCAACACGCAGACATATTCATGTTACGCAAGGTATGAAAACACCAAAAACACACAATTTTCAAATCTGACCTTTCCCTGAGGAGTTAGACCAAATCTGTATCTCAGAATAGGCAGTAGGACTGCATTCAACCAGAAAACATAACTTTTGACACAGAGCTTAGATATGCAAAACAAACACATATTCATGTACCCCCCCAGTCTGAAAAGCCCAAAAAACAGTCAATTTTTTCAAATCTGAGCTTTCCCTGAGGAGATAGACCAAAGTGCCTCTCAGAATTGGCAGTAGGGCTCAATTCAGCCAGAAAACTTAACTTTTGACACAGAGCTCAGTTTTGCAGAAGAAACACATATTCATGTTCCCCACGTTCTGAAAAAGGGCAAAAAGACATTCATTTTTCAATACGAGCTTTCCCTGACGAGTTAGACCAAAGGGCATCAGAATTGGCAGTAGGGCTCAATTCAGCCAGAAAACTTAACTTTTGACACAGAGCTCAGTTTTGCAGAAGAAACACATATTCATGTTCCCCACGTTCTGAAAAAAGCGCAAAAAGACATTCATTTTTTAATACGAGCTTTCTCTGAGGAGTTAGACCAAAGGGCATCAGAATTGGCAGTAGGGCTCAATTCAACCAGAAAACATAACTTTTGACACAGAGCTTAGATATGCAAAACAAACACATATTCATGTACCCCCCAGTCTGAAAAGCCCAAAAAACAGTCAATTTTTTCAAATCTGAGCTTTCCCTGAGGAGATAGACCAAAGTGTCTCTCAGAATTGGCAGTAGGGCTCAATTCAACCAGAAAACTTAACTTTTGACACACAGCTCAGATTTGCAACACAGAGACATATTCATGTTCCCCACGGTCTGAAAAAAACGCAAAAAGACATTCATTTTTCAATACGAGCTTTCTCTGAGGAGTTAGGCCAAAGGGCATCAGAATTGGCAGTAGGGCTCAATTTAACCAGAAAACTTAACTTTTGACACACAGCTCAGATTTGCAACACGCAGACATATTCATGTTACGCAAGGTATGAAAACACCAAAAACACACAATTTTCAAATCTGACCTTTCCCTGAGGAGTTAGACCAAATCTGTATCTCAGAATAGGCAGTAGGACTGCATTCAACCAGAAAACATAACTTTTGACACAGAGCTTAGATATGCAAAACAAACACATATTCATGTTCCCCACAGTCTGAAAAGCCCAAAAAACAGACAATTTTTTCAAATCTGAGCTTTCCCTGAGGAGATAGACCAAAGTGTCTCTCAGAATTGGCAGTAGGGCTCAATTCAACCAGAAAACTTAACTTTTGACACACAGCTCAGATTTGCAACACAGAGACATATTCATGTTCCCCACAGTCTGAAAAAAACGCAAAAAGACATTCATTTTTCAATACAATACGAGCTTTCTCTGAGGAGTTAGGCCAAAGGGCATCAGAATTGGCAGTAGGGCTCAATTTAACCAGAAAACTTAACTTTTGACACACAGCTCAGATTTGCAACACGCAGACATATTCATGTTACGCAAGGTATGAAAACACCAAAAACACACAATTTTCAAATCTGACCTTTCCCTGAGGAGTCAGACCAAATCTGTATCTCAGAATAGGCAGTAGGACTGCATTCAACCAGAAAACATAACTTTTGACACAGAGCTTAGATATGCAAAACAAACACATATTCATGTACCCCCCCAGTCTGAAAAGCCCAAAAAACAGTCAATTTTTTCAAATCTGAGCTTTCCCTGAGGAGATAGACCAAAGTGCCTCTCAGAATTGGCAGTAGGGCTCAATTCAGCCAGAAAACTTAACTTTTGACACAGAGCTCAGTTTTGCAGAAGAAACACATATTCATGTTCCCCACGTTCTGAAAAAGGGCAAAAAGACATTCATTTTTCAATACGAGCTTTCCCTGAGGAGTTAGACCAAAGGGCATCAGAATTGGCAGTAGGGCTCAATTCAGCCAGAAAACTTAACTTTTGACACAGAGCTCAGTTTTGCAGAAGAAACACATATTCATGTTCCCCACGGTCTGAAAAAGGGCAAAAAGACATTCATTTTTCAATACGAGCTTTCCCTGAGGAGTTAGACCAAAGGGCATCAGAATTGGCAGTAGGGCTCAATTTAACCAGAAAACTTAACTTTTGACACACAGCTCAGATTTGCAACACGCAGACATACTCATGTTACGCAAGGTATGAAAGCACCAAAAACACACAATTTTCAAATCTGACCTTTCCCTGAGGAGTTAGACCAAATCTGTATCTCAGAATAGGCAGTAGGACTGCATTCAACCAGAAAACATAACTTTTGACACAGAGCTTAGATATGCAAAACAAACACATATTCATGTACCCCCCCAGTCTGAAAAGCCCAAAAAACAGTCAATTTTTTCAAATCTGAGCTTTCCCTGAGGAGATAGACCAAAGTGCCTCTCAGAATTGGCAGTAGGGCTCAATTCAGCCAGAAAACTTAACTTTTGACACAGAGCTCAGTTTTGCAGAAGAAACACATATTCATGTTCCCCACGTTCTGAAAAAGGGCAAAAAGACATTCATTTTTCAATACGAGCTTTCCCTGACGAGTTAGACCAAAGGGCATCAGAATTGGCAGTAGGGCTCAATTCAGCCAGAAAACTTAACTTTTGACACAGAGCTCAGTTTTGCAGAAGAAACACATATTCATGTTCCCCACGTTCTGAAAAAAGCGCAAAAAGACATTCATTTTTTAATACGAGCTTTCTCTGAGGAGTTAGACCAAAGGGCATCAGAATTGGCAGTAGGGCTCAATTCAACCAGAAAACATAACTTTTGACACAGAGCTTAGATATGCAAAACAAACACATATTCATGTACCCCCCAGTCTGAAAAGCCCAAAAAAACAGTCAATTTTTTCAAATCTGAGCTTTCCCTGAGGAGATAGACCAAAGTGTCTCTCAGAATTGGCAGTAGGTCTCAATTCAACCAGAAAACTTAACTTTTGACACACAGCTCAGATTTGCAACACAGAGACATATTCATGTTCCCCACGGTCTGAAAAAAACGCAAAAAGACATTCATTTTTCAATACGAGCTTTCTCTGAGGAGTTAGGCCAAAGGGCATCAGAATTGGCAGTAGGGCTCAATTTAACCAGAAAACTTAACTTTTGACACACAGCTCAGATTTGCAACACGCAGACATATTCATGTTACGCAAGATATGAAAACACCAAAAACACACAATTTTCAAATCTGACCTTTCCCTGAGGAGTTAGACCAAATCTGTATCTCAGAATAGGCAGTAGGACTGCATTCAACCAGAAAACATAACTTTTGACACAGAGCTTAGATATGCAAAACAAACACATATTCATGTACCCCCCCAGTCTGAAAAGCCCAAAAAACAGTCAATTTTTTCAAATCTGAGCTTTCCCTGAGGAGATAGACCAAAGTGCCTCTCAGAATTGGCAGTAGGGCTCAATTCAGCCAGAAAACTTAACTTTTGACACAGAGCTCAGTTTTGCAGAAGAAACACATATTCATGTTCCCCACGTTCTGAAAAAGGGCAAAAAGACATTCATTTTTCAATACGAGCTTTCCCTGACGAGTTAGACCAAAGGGCATCAGAATTGGCAGTAGGGCTCAATTCAGCCAGAAAACTTAACTTTTGACACAGAGCTCAGTTTTGCAGAAGAAACACATATTCATGTTCCCCACGTTCTGAAAAAAGCGCAAAAAGACATTCATTTTTTAATACGAGCTTTCTCTGAGGAGTTAGACCAAAGGGCATCAGAATTGGCAGTAGGGCTCAATTCAACCAGAAAACATAACTTTTGACACAGAGCTTAGATATGCAAAACAAACACATATTCATGTACCCCCCAGTCTGAAAAGCCCAAAAAACAGTCAATTTTTTCAAATCTGAGCTTTCCCTGAGGAGATAGACCAAAGTGTCTCTCAGAATTGGCAGTAGGGCTCAATTCAACCAGAAAACTTAACTTTTGACACACAGCTCAGATTTGCAACACAGAGACATATTCATGTTCCCCACGGTCTGAAAAAAAACGCAAAAAGACATTCATTTTTCAATACGAGCTTTCTCTGAGGAGTTAGGCCAAAGGGCATCAGAATTGGCAGTAGGGCTCAATTTAACCAGAAAACTTAACTTTTGACACACAGCTCAGATTTGCAACACGCAGACATATTCATGTTACGCAAGGTATGAAAACACCAAAAACACACAATTTTCAAATCTGACCTTTCCCTGAGGAGTTAGACCAAATCTGTATCTCAGAATAGGCAGTAGGACTGCATTCAACCAGAAAACATACTTTTGACACAGAGCTCAGTTTTGCAGAAGAAACACATATTCATGTTCCCCACGGTCTGAAAAAGGGCAAAAAGACATTCATTTTTCAATACGAGCTTTCTCTGAGGAGTTAGACCAAAGGGCATCAGAATTGGCAGTAGGACTGCATTCAACCAGAAAACATAACTTTTGACACAGAGCTTAGATATGCAAAACAAACACATATTCATGTACTCGCCATTCTGAAAAGCCGAAAAAAACAGTCAATTTTTTCAAATCTGAGCTTTCCCTGAGGAGATAGATCAAAGTGTCTCTCAGAATTGGCAGTAGGGCTGAATTCAACCAGAAAACTTAACTTTTGACACACAGCTCAGATTTGCAGCACAGAGACATATTCATGTTCCCCAAGGTCTGAAAAAGGGCAAAAAGACATTCATTTTTCAATACGAGCTTTCTCTGAGGAGTTAGACCAAAGGGCATCAGAATTGGCAGTAGGGCTCAATTCAACCCAGAAAACATAACTTTTGACAGAGATCTTAGATATGCAAAACAAACACATATTCATGTACCCCCCCAGTCTGAAAAGCCCAAAAAAACAGTCAATTTTTTGAAATCTGAGCTTTCCCTGAGGAGATAGATCAAAGTGTCTCTCAGAATTGGCAGTAGGGCTCAATTCAGCCAGAAAATTTAACTTTTGACACAGAGCTCAGTTTTGCAGAAGAAACACATATTCATGTTCCCCAAGGTCTGAAAAAGGGCAAAAAGACATTCATTTTTCAATACGAGCTTTCTCTGAGGAGTTAGATCAAAGGGCATCAGAATTGGCAGTAGGTCTCAATTCAACCAGAAAACATAACTTTTGACACAGAGCTTAGATATGCAAAACAAACACATATTCATGTACCCCCCAGTCTGAAAAGCCCAAAAAAACAGTCATTTTTTTTCAAATCTGAGCTTTCCCTGAGGAGATAGACCAAAGTGTCTCTCAGAATTGGCAGTAGGCCTCAATTCAGCCAGAAAACTTAACTTTTGACACACAGCTCAGATTTGCAACACACAGACATATTCATGTTCCCCACGGTCTGAAAAAAACGCAAAAAGACATTCATTTTTCAATACGAGCTTTCTCTGAGGAGTTAGGCCAAAGGGCATCAGAATTGGCAGTAGGGCTCAATTCAACCAGAAAACTTAACTTTTGACACACAGCTCAGATTTGCAACACGCAGACATATTCATGTTACGCAAGGTATGAAAAAACCAAAAAACACACAATTTTCAAATCTCACCTTTCCCTGAGGAGTTAGAACAAATCTGTATCTCAGAATAGGCAGTAGGACTGCATTCAACCAGAAAAACATAACTTTTGACACAGAGCTTAGATATGCAAAACAAACACATATTCATGTTCCCCACTGTCTGAAAAGCCCAAAAACAGTCAATTTTTCTTCAAATCTGAGCTTTCCCTGAGGAGATAGACCAAAGTGTCTCTCAGATTTGGCAGTAGGGCTCAATTCAACCAGAAAAGTTAACTTTTGACATACAGCTCAGATTTGCAACACACAGACATATTCATGTTCCCCACGGTCTGAAAAAAAGCGCAAAAAGACATTCATTTTTCAATACGAGCTTTCTCTGAGGAGTTAGGCCAAAGGGCATCAGAATTGGCAGTAGGGCTCAATTCAACCAGAAAACTTAACTTTTGACACACAGCTCAGATTTGCAAACACGCAGAAATATTCATGTTACGCAAGGTATGAAAAAACCAAAAACACAACAATTTTCAAATCTGACCTTTCCCTGAGGAGTTAGACCAAATCTGTATCTCAGAATAGGCAGTAGGACTGCATTCAACCAGAAAACATAACTTTTGACACAGAGCTTAGATATGCAAAACAAACACATATTCATGTTCCCCACAGTCTGAAAAGCCCAAAAAACAGACAATTTTTTCAAATCTGAGCTTTCCCTGAGGAGATAGACCAAAGGGCATCAGAATTGGCAGTAGGGCTCAATTCAGCCAGAAAATTTAACTTTTGACACAGAGCTCAGTTTTGCAGAAGAAACACATATTCATGTTCCCCACGGTCTGAAAAAGGGCAAAAAGACATTCATTTTTCAATACGAGCTTTCTCTGAGGAGTTAGACCAAAGGGCATCAGAATTGGCAGTAGGTCTCAATTCAACCAGAAAACATAACTTTTGACAGAGATCTTAGATATGCAAAACAAACACATATTCATGTACCCCCCAGTCTGAAAAGCCCCAAAAAACAGTCAAATTTTTGAAATCTGAGCTTTCCCTGAGGAGATAGCCAAAGTGTCTCTCAGAATTGGCTGTAGGGCTCAATTCAACCAGAAAACTTAAGTTTTGACACACAGCTCAGATTTGCAAACACGCAGACATATTCATGTTACGCAAGGTATGAAAACACCAAAAAACACACAATTTTCAAATCTCACCTTTCCCTGAGGAGTTAGACCAAATCTGTATCTCAGAATAGGCAGTAGGGCTCAATTCAACCAGAAAGCATAACTTTTGACACAGAGCTTAGATATGCAAAAACAAACACATATTCATCGTACCCCCCCAGTCTGAAAAGCCCAAAAAAACAGTCAATTTTTTCAAATCTGAGCTTTCCCTGAGGAGATAGACCAAAGTGTCTCTCAGAATTGGCAGTAGGGCTCAATTCAACCAGAAAACTTAACTTTTGAAACACAGCTCAGATTTGCAACACAGAGACATATTCATGTTCCCCACGGTCTGAAAAAAACGCAAAAAAGACATTCATTTTTTCAATACGAGCTTTCTCTGAGGAGTTAGGCCAAAGGGCATCAGAATTGGCAGTAGGGCTCAATTCAACCAGAAAACTTAACTTTTGACTCACAGCTCAGATTTGCAACACGCAGACATATTCATGTTACGCAAGGTACGAAAAAAACCAAAAACACACAATTTTCAAATCTGACCTTTCCCTGAGGAGTTAGACCAAATCTGTATCTCAGAATAGGCAGTAGGACTGCATTCAACCAGAAAACATAACTTTTGACACAGAGCTTAGATATGCAAAACAAACACATATTCATGTACTCGCCATTCTGAAAAGCCGAAAAAAACAGTCAATTTTTTCAAATCTGAGCTTTCCCTGAGGAGATAGATCAAAGTGTCTCTCAGAATTGGCAGTAGGGCTGAATTCAACCAGAAAACTTAACTTTTGACACACAGCTCAGATTTGCAGCACAGAGACATATTCATGTTCCCCCACGGTCTGAAAAAAGGGCAAAAAGACATTCATTTTTCAATACGAGCTTTCTCTGAGGAGTTAGACCAAAGGGCATCAGAATTGGCTGGCTGGAAGGTGGGCAGGGCTCAATTCAACCAGAAAACATAACTTTTGACACAGAGCTTAGATATGCAAAACAAACACATATTCATGTACCCCCCAGTCTGAAAAGCCCAAAAAACAGTCATTTTTTTTTTTAAATCTGAGCTTTCCCTGAGGAGATAGACCAAAGTGTCTCTCAGAAATTGGCAGTAGGCCTCAATTCAGCCAGAAAACTTAACTTTTGACACACAGCTCAGATTTGCAACACACAGCATATTCATGTTCCCCACGGTCTGAAAAAAGCGCAAAAAGACATTCATTTTTCAATACGAGCTTTCTCTGAGGAGTTAGACCAAATGGCATCAGAATTGGCAGTAGGGCTCAATTCAACCAGAAAACTTAACTTTTGACACACAGCTCAGATTTGCAACACGCAGACATATTCATGTTACGCAAGGTATGAAAAAACCAAAAACACACAATTTTTCAAATCTCACCTTTCCCTGAGGAGTTAGAACAAATCTGTATCTCAGAATAGGCAGTAGGACTGCATTCAACCAGAAAACATAACTTTTGACACAGAGCTTAGATATTGCAAAACAAACACATATTCATGTTCCCCACAGTCTGAAAAGCCCAAAAAACAGTCACTTTTTCAAATCTGAGCTTTCCCTGAGGAGATAGACCAAAGTGTCTCTCAGATTTGGCAGTAGGGCTCAATTCAACCAGAAAACTTAACTTTTGACATACAGCTCAGATTTGGCAACACACAGACATATTCATGTTCCCCACGGTCTGAAAAAAAGCGCAAAAAGACATTCATTTTTCAATACGAGCTTTCTCTGAGGAGTTAGGCCAAAGGGCATCAGAATTGGCACTAGGGCTCAATTCAACCAGAAAACTTAACTTTTGACTCACAGCTCAGATTTGCAACACGCAGACATATTCATGTTACGCAAGGTACGAAAAAAACCAAAAACACACAATTTTCAAATCTGACCTTTCCCTGAGGAGTTAGACCAAATCTGTATCTCAGAATAGGCAGTAGGACTGCATTCAACCAGAAAAACATAACTTTTGACACAGAGCTTAGATATGCAAAACAAAACACATATTCATGTACTCGCCATTCTGAAAAGCCGAAAAAACAGTCAATTTTTTTCAAATCTGAGCTTTTCCCTGAGGAGATAGATCAAAGTGTCTCTCAGAATTGGCAGTAGGGCTGAATTCAACCAGAAAACTTAACTTTTGACACACAGCTCAGATTTGCAGCACAGAGACATATTCATGTTCCCCACGGTCTGAAAAAAAGGGCAAAAAGACATTCATTTTTTCAATACGAGCTTTCTCTGAGGAGTTAGACCAAAGGGCATCAGAATTGGCTGTAGGGCTCAATTCAACCAGAAAACATAACTTTTGACACCAGAGCTTAGATATGCAAAACAAACACATATTCATGTACCCCCCAGTCTGAAAAGCCCAAAAAACAGTCATTTTTTTTTTTAAATCTGAGCTTTTCCCTGAGGAGATAGACCAAAGTGTCTCTCAGAATTGGCAGTAGGCCTCAATTCAGCCAGAAAACTTAACTTTTGACACACAGCTCAGATTTGCAACACACCAGCATATTCATGTTCCCCACGGTCTGAAAAAAGCGCAAAAAGACATTCATTTTTCAATACGAGCTTTCTCTGAGGAGTTAGACCAAATGGCATCAGAATTGGCAGTAGGGCTCAATTCAACCAGAAAACTTAACTTTTGACACACAGCTCAGATTTGCAACACGCAGACATATTCATGTTACGCAAGGTATGAAAAAACCAAAAAACACACAATTTTCAAATCTCACCTTTCCCTGAGGAGTTAGAACAAATCTGTATCTCAGAATAGGCAGTAGGACTGCATTCAACCAGAAAACATAACTTTTGACACAGAGCTTAGATATGGCAAAACAAACACATATTCATGTTCCCCACAGTCTGAAAAGCCCAAAAAACAGTCACTTTTTCAAATCTGAGCTTTCCCTGAGGAGATAGACCAAAGTGTCTCTCAGATTTGGCAGTAGGGCTCAATTCAACCAGAAAACTTAACTTTTGACATACAGCTCAGATTTGCAACACACAGACATATTCATGTTCCCCACGGTCCTGAAAAAAGCGCAAAAAGACATTCATTTTTCAATACGAGCTTTCTCTGAGGAGTTAGGCCAAAGGGCATCAGAATTGGCACTAGGGCTCAATTCAACCAGAAAACTTAACTTTTGACACACAGCTCAGATTTGCAACACGCAGACATATTCATGTTACGCAAGGTATGAAAAAACCAAAAACACACAATTTTCAAATCTCACCTTTCCTGAGTAGTTAGAACAAATCTGTATCTCAGAATAGGCAGTAGGACTGCATTCAACCAGAAAACATAACTTTTGACACAGAGCTTAGATATGCAAAACAAACACATATTCATGTTCCCCACAGTCTGAAAAGCCCCAAAAAACAGACAATTTTTTCAAATCTGAGCTTTCCCTGAGGAGATAGACCAAAGGGCATCAGAATTGGCAGTAGGGCTCAATTCAGCCAGAAAATTTAACCTTTTGACACAGAGCTCAGTTTTGCAGAAGAAACACATATTCATGTTCCCCACGGTCTGAAAAGCCCAAAAAACAGACAATTTTTTCAAATCTGAGCTTTCCCTGAGGAGATAGACCAAAGGGCATCAGAATTGGCAGTAGGGCTCAATTCAGCCAGAAAATTTAACTTTTGACACAGAGCTCTGAGATATTCTGAGATACAGATATTCTGAGGTCTCAATTCAACCAGAAAACATAACTTTTGACAGAGATCTTAGATATGCAAAAACAAACACATATTCATGTACCCCCCAGTCTGAAAAGCCCAAAAAAACAGTCAATTTTTTGAAATCTGAGCTTTCCCTGAGGAGATAGACCAAAGTGTCTCTCAGAATTGGCTGTAGGGCTCAATTCAACCAGAAAACTTAAGTTTTGACACACAGCTCAGATTTGCAACACGCAGAAAATATTCATGTTCCCCACGGTCTGAAAAAAGGGCAAAAAGACATTCATTTTTCAATACGAGCTTTCTCTGAGGAGTTAGACCAAAGGGCATCAGAATTGGCAGTAGGTCTCAATTCAACCAGAAAACATAACTTTTGACAGAGATCTTAGATATGCAAAAACAAACACATATTCATGTACCCCCCCAGTCTGAAAAGCCCAAAAAAACAGTCAATTTTTTGAAATCTGAGCTTTCCCTGAGGAGATAGACCAAAGTGTCTCTCAGAATTGGCTGTAGGGCTCAATTCAACCAGAAAACTTAAGTTTTGACACACAGCTCAGATTTGCAAACACGCAGAACATATTCATGTTACGCAAGGTATGAAAACACCAAAAAACACACAATTTTCAAATCTCACCTTTCCCTGAGGAGTTAGACCAAATCTGTATCTCAGAATAGGGAGTAGGACTGCATTCAACCAGAAAAACATAAACTTTTGACACAGAGCTTAGATATGCAAAACAAACACATATTCATGTACCCCCCCAGTCTGAAAAGCCCAAAAAACAGTCATTTTTGTCAAAATCTGAGCTTTCCCTGAGGAGATAGACCAAAGTGTCTCTCAGAATTGGAAGTAGGCCTCAATTCAGCCAGAAAACTTAACTTTTGACACACAGCTCAGATTTGCAACACACAGACATATTCATGTTCCCCACGGTCTGAAAAAAGCGCAAAAAAGACATTCATTTTTTCAATACGAGCTTTCTCTGAGGAGTTAGACCAAATGGCATCAGAATTGGCAGTAGGGCTCAATTCAACCCAGAAAACTTAACTTTTGACACACAGCTCAGATTTTTAACACGCAGACATATTCATGTTACGCAAGGTATGAAAACACCCAAAAACACACAATTTTCAAATCTCACCTTTCCCTGAGGAGTTAGACCAAATCTGTATCTCAGAATAGGGAGTAGGACTGCATTCAACCAGAAAACATAACTTTTGTCACAGAGCTTAGATATGCAAAACAAACACATATTCATGTTCCCCACAGTCTGAGAAGCCCAAAAAACAGTCAATTTTTTTCAAATCTGAGCTTTCCCTGAGGAGATAGACCAATGTGTCTCTCAGATTTGGCAGTAGGGCTCAATTCAGCCAGAAAACTTAACTTTTGACATACAGCTCAGATTTGCAACACACAGACATATTCATGTACCCCCCGGTCTGAAAAAAGCACAAAAAGACATTCATTTTTCAATACGAGCTTTCTCTGAGGAGTTAGACCAAAGGGCATCAGAATTGGCTGTAGGGCTCAATTCAACCAGAAAACATAACTTTTGACACAGAGCTTAGATATGCAAAAACAAACACATATTCATGTACCCCCCAGTCTGAAAAGCCCAAAAAAACAGTCATTTTTTTTTTTAAATTCTGAGCTTTCCCTGAGGAGATAGACCAAAGTGTCTCTCAGAATTGGCAGTAGGCCTCAATTCAGCCAGAAAACTTAACTTTTGACACACAGCTCAGATTTGCAACACACAGCATATTCATGTTCCCCACGGTCTGAAAAAAGCGCAAAAAGACATTCATTTTTCAATACGAGCTTTCTCTGAGGAGTTAGACCAAATGGCATCAGAATTGGCAGTAGGGCTCAATTCAACCAGAAAACTTAACTTTTGACACACAGCTCAGATTTGCAACACGCAGACATATTCATGTTACGCAAGGTATGAAAAAAACCAAAAACACACAATTTTCAAATCTCACCTTTCCCTGAGGAGTTAGAACAAATCTGTATCTCAGAATAGGCAGTAGGACTGCATTCAACCAGAAAACATAAACTTTTGACACAGAGCTTAGATATGCAAAACAAAACACATATTCATGTTCCCCACAGTCTGAAAAGCCCAAAAAACAGTCACTTTTTCAAATCTGAGCTTTCCCTGAGGAGATAGACCAAAGTGTCTCTCAGATTTGGCAGTAGGGCTCAATTCAACCAGAAAACTTAACTTTTGACATACAGCTCAGATTTGCAACACACAGACATATTCATGTTCCCCACGGTCTGAAAAAAGCGCAAAAAGACATTCATTTTTCAATACGAGCTTTCTCTGAGGAGTTAGGCCAAAGGGCATCAGAATTGGCACTAGGGCTCAATTCAACCAGAAAACTTAACTTTTGACACACAGCTCAGATTTGCAACACGCAGACATATTCATGTTACGCAAGGTATGAAAAAACCAAAAACACACAATTTTCAAATCTGACCTTTCCCTGAGTAGTTAGAACAAATCTGTATCTCAGAATAGGCAGTAGGACTGCATTCAACCAGAAAACATAACTTTTGACACAGAGCTTAGATATGCAAAACAAACACATATTCATGTTCCCCACAGTCTGAAAAGCCCAAAAAACAGACAATTTTTTTCAAATCTGAGCTTTTCCCTGAGGAGATAGACCAAAGGGCATCAGAATTGGCAGTAGGGCTCAATTCAGCCAGAAAATTTAACTTTTGACCACAGAGCTCTGAGATATTCTGAGATACAGATATTCTGAGGTCTCAATTCAACCAGAAAACATAACTTTTGACAGAGATCTTAGATATGCAAAACAAACACATATTCATGTACCCCCCCAGTCTGAAAAGCCCAAAAAACAGTCAATTTTTTGAAATCTGAGCTTTCCCTGAGGAGATAGACCAAAGTGTCTCTCAGAATTGGCTGTAGGGCTCAATTCAACCAGAAAACTTAAGTTTTGACACACAGCTCAGATTTGCAACACGCAGAAATATTCATGTTCCCCACGGTCTGAAAAAAGGGCAAAAAGACATTCATTTTTTCAATACGAGCTTTCTCTGAGGAGTTAGACCAAAGGGGCATCAGAATTGGCAGTAGGTCTCAATTCAACCAGAAAACATAACTTTTGACAGAGATCTTAGATATGCAAAACAAACACATATTCATGTACCCCCCAGTCTGAAAAGCCCAAAAAACAGTCAATTTTTTGAAAATCTGAGCTTTCCCTGAGGAGATAGACCAAAGTGTCTCTCAGAATTGGCTGTAGGGCTCAATTCAACCAGAAAACTTAAGTTTTGACACACAGCTCAGATTTGCAACACGCAGACATATTCATGTTACGCAAGGTATGAAAACACCAAAAACACACAATTTTCAAATCTCACCTTTCCCCTGAGGAGTTAGACCAAATCTGTATCTCAGAATAGGGAGTAGGACTGCATTCAACCAGAAAACATAACTTTTGACACAGAGCTTAGATATGCAAAACAAACACAATATTCATGTACCCCCCAGTCTGAAAAGCCCAAAAAACAGTCATTTTTGTCAAATCTGAGCTTTCCCTGAGGAGATAGACCAAAGTGTCTCTCAGAATTGGAAGTAGGCCTCAATTCAGCCAGAAAACTTAACTTTTGACACACAGCTCAGATTTGCAACACACAGACATATTCATGTTCCCCACGGTCTGAAAAAAGCGCAAAAAGACATTCATTTTTCAATACGAGCTTTCTCTGAGGAGTTAGACCAAATGGCATCAGAATTGGCAGTAGGGCTCAATTCAACCAGAAAACTTAACTTTTGACACACAGCTCAGATTTTTAACACGCAGACATATTCATGTTACGCAAGGTATGAAAACACCAAAAACACACAATTTTCAAATCTCACCTTTCCCTGAGGAGTTAGACCAAATCTGTATCTCAGAATAGGGAGTAGGACTGCATTCAACCAGAAAACATAACTTTTTGACACAGAGCTTAGATATGCAAAACAAACACATATTCATGTTCCCCACAGTCTGAGAAGCCCAAAAAACAGTCAATTTTTTCAAATCTGAGCTTTCCCTGAGGAGATAGACCAATGTGTCTCTCAGATTTGGCAGTAGGGCTCAATTCAGCCAGAAAACTTAACTTTTGACATACAGCTCAGATTTGCAACACACAGACATATTCATGTACCCCCCCGGTCTGAAAAAAGCACAAAAAGACATTCATTTTTCAATACGAGCTTTCTCTGAGGACTTAGGCCAAAGGGCATCAGAATTGGCAGTAGGGCTCAATTCAACCAGAAAACTTAACTTTTGACACACAGCTCAGATTTGCAACACGCAGACATATTCATGTTACGCAAGGTATGAAAACACCAAAAAACACACAATTTTCAAATCTCACCTTTCCCTGAGGAGTTAGACCAAATCTGTATCTCAGAATAGGCAGTAGGGCTCAATTCAACCAGAAAACATAACTTTTGACACAGAGCTTTAGATATGCAAAACAAACACAGTATTCATGTACCCCCCAGTCTGAAAAGCCCAAAAAAACAGTCAATTTTTTTCAAATCTGAGCTTTCCCTGAGGAGATAGACCAAAGTGTCTCTCAGAATTGGCAGTAGGGCTCAATTCAACCAGAAAACTTAACTTTTGACACACAGCTCAGATTTGCAACACAGAGACATATTCATGTTACGCAAGGTACGAAAAAAACCAAAAACACACAATTTTCAAATCTGACCTTTCCCTGAGGAGTTAGACCAAATCTGTATCTCAGAATAGGCAGTAGGACTGCATTCAAACCAGAAAACATAACTTTTTGACACAGAGCTTAGATATGCAAAACAAACACATATTCATGTACTCGCCATTCTGAAAGAAGCCGAAAAAAACAGTCAATTTTTTCAAATCTGAGCTTTCCCTGAGGAGATAGATCAAAGTGTCTCTCAGAATTGGCAGTAGGGCTGAATTCAACCAGAAAACTTAACTTTTGACACACAGCTCAGATTTGCAGCACAGAGACATATTCATGTTCCCCACGGTCTGAAAAAAGGGCAAAAAGACATTCATTTTTCAATACGAGCTTTCTCTGAGGAGTTAGACCAAAGGGCATCAGAATTGGCAGTAGGGCTCAATTCAACCAGAAAACTTAACTTTTGACACACAGCTCAGATTTGCAACACGCAGACATATTCATGTTACGCAAGGTATGAAAAAAACCAAAAACACACAATTTTCAAATCTCACCTTTCCCTGAGGAGTTAGAAACAAATCTGTATCTCAGATTAGGCAGTAGGACTGCATTCAACCAGAAAAACATAACTTTTTGACACAGAGCTTAGATATGCAAAACAAACACATATTCATGTTCCCCACAGTCTGAAAAAGCCCAAAAAACAGACAATTTTTTTCAAATCTGAGCTTTCCCTGAGGAGATAGACCCAAAGGGCATCAGAATTGGCAGTAGGGCTCAATTCAGCCAGAAAATTTAACTTTTGACACAGAGCTCTGAGATATTCTGAGATACAGATATTCTGAGGTCTCAATTCAACCAGAAAACATAACTTTTGACAGAGATCTTAGATATGCAAAACAAACACATATTCATGTACCCCCCCAGTCTGAAAAGCCCAAAAAAACAGTCAATTTTTTGAAATCTTAGCTTTCCCTGAGGAGATAGACCAAAGTGTCTCTCAGAATTGGCTGTAGAGCTCAATTCAACCAGAAAACTTAAGTTTTGACACACAGCTCAGATTTGCAACACGCAGAAATATTCATGTTCCCCGCGGTCTGAAAAAAGGGCAAAAAGACATTCATTTTTCAATACGAGCTTTCTCTGAGGAGTTAGACCAAAGGGCATCAGAATTGGCAGTAGGTCTCAATTCAACCAGAAAACATAACTTTTGACAGAGATCTTAGATATGCAAAACAAACACATATTCATGTACCCCCCAGTCTGAAAAGCCCAAAAAACAGTCAATTTTTTGAAATCTGAGCTTTCATGTTACGCAAGGTATGAAAACACCAAAAACACACAATTTTCAAATCTCACCTTTCCCTGAGGAGTTAGACCAAATCTGTATCTCAGAATAGGGAGTAGGACTGCATTCAACCAGAAAACATAACTTTTGACACAGAGCTTAGATATGCAAAACAAACACATATTCATGTTCCCCACAGTCTGAGAAGCCCAAAAAACAGTCAATTTTTTCAAATCTGAGCTTTCCCTGAGGAGATAGACCAATGTGTCTCTCAGATTTGGCAGTAGGGCTCAATTCAACCAGAAAACTTAACTTTTGACATACAGCTCAGATTTGCAACACACAGACATATTCATGTTCCCCACGGTCTGAAAAAAGCACAAAAAGACATTCATTTTTCAATACGAGCTTTCTCTGAGGAGTTAGGCCAAAGGGCATCAGAATTGGCAGTAGGGCTCAATTCAACCAGAAAACTTAACTTTTGACACACAGCTCAGATTTGCAACACGCAGACATATTCATGTTATGCAAGGTATGAAAAAACCAAAAACACACAATTTTCAAATCTCACCTTTCCCTGAGGAGTTAGAACAAATCTGTATCTCAGAATAGGCAGTAGGACTGCATTCAACCAGAAAACATAACTTTTGACACAGAGCTTAGATATGCAAAACAAACATTCATGTTCCCCACAGTCTGAAAAGCCCAAAAAACAGACAATTTTTTCAAATCTGAGCTTTCCCTGAGGAGATAGACCAAAGGGCATCAGAATTGGCAGTAGGGCTCAATTCAGCCAGAAAATTTAACTTTTGACAGAGATCTTAGATATGCAAAACAAACACATATTCATGTACCCCCCGGTCTGAAAAAAGCACAAAAAGACATTCATTTTTCAATACGAGCTTTCGCTGAGGACTTAGGCCAAAGGGCATCAGAATTGGCAGTAGGGCTCAATTCAACCAGAAAACTTAACTTTTGACACACAGCTCAGATTTGCAACACGCAGACATATTCATGTTACGCAAGGTATGAAAACACCAAAAACACACAATTTTCAAATCTCACCTTTCCCTGAGGAGTTAGACCAAATCTGTATCTCAGAATAGGCAGTAGGGCTCAATTCAACCAGAAAACATAACTTTTGACACAGAGCTTAGATATCCAAAACAAACACATATTCATGTACCCCCCAGTCTGAAAAGCCCAAAAAACAGTCAATTTTTTGAAATCTGAGCTTTCCCTGAGGAGATAGACCAAAGGGCATCAGAATTGGCTGTAGGGCTCAATTCAACCAGAAAACTTAAGTTTTGACACACAGCTCAGATTTGCAACACGCAGACATATTCATGTTACGCAAGGTATGAAAACACCAAAAACACACAATTTTCAAATCTGACCTTTCCCTGAGGAGTTAGACCAAATCTGTATCTCAGAATAGGCAGTAGGGCTCAATTCAACCAGAAAACATAACTTTTGACACAGAGCTTAGATATCCAAAACAAACACATATTCATGTACTCGCCATTCTGAAAAGCCCAAAAAACAGTCAAATTTTTTCAAATCTGAGCTTTCCCTGAGGAGATAGACCAAAGTGTCTCTCAGAATTGGTAGTAGGGCTGAATTCAACCAGAAAACTTAACTTTTGACACACAGCTCAGATTTGCAGCAGAAAGACATATTCATGTTCCCCACGGTCTGAAAAAAGGGCAAAAAGACATTCATTTTTCAATACGAGCTTTCTCTGAGGAGTTAGACCAAAGGGCATCAGACTTGGCAGTAGGTCTCAATTCAACCAGAAAACATAACTTTTGACAGAGAGCTTAGATATCCAAAACAAACACATATTCATGTACTCGCCATTCTGAAAAGCCCAAAAAACAGTCAATTTTTTCAAATCTGAGCTTTCCCTGAGGAGATAGACCAAAGTTTCTCTCAGAATTGGTAGTAGGGCTCAATTCAGCCAGAAAACTTAACTTTTGACACAGAGCTCAGTTTTGCAGAAGAAACACATATTCATGTTCCCCACGTTCTTAAAAAAGCGCAAAAAGACATTCATTTTTCAATACGAGCTTTCTCTGAGGAGTTAGACCAAAGGGCATCAGAATTGGCAATAGGGCTCAATTCAATCAGAAAACATAACTTTTGACACAGAGCTTAGATATGCAAAACAAACACATATTCATGTACCCCCCAGTCTGAAAAGCCCAAAAAACAGTCAGTTTTTTCAAATCTGAGCTTTCCCTGAGGAGATAGACCAATGTGTCTCTCAGAATTGGCAGTAGGGCTCAATTCAACCAGAAAACTTAACTTTTGACACACAGCTCAGATTTGCAACACAGAGACATATTCATGTTCCCCACGGTCTGAAAAAAACGCAAAAAGACATTCATTTTTCAATACGAGCTTTCTCTGAGGAGTTAGGCCAAAGGGCATCAGAATTGGCAGTAGGGCTCAATTCAACCAGAAAACTTAACTTTTGACACACAGCTCAGATTTGCAACACGCAGACATATTCATGTTACGCAAGGTATGAAAACACCAAAAACACACAATTTTCAAATCTGACCTTTCCCTGAGGAGTTAGACCAAATCTGTATCTCAGAATAGGCAGTAGGACTGCATTCAACCAGAAAACATAACTTTTGACACAGAGCTTAGATATGCAAAACAAACAAATATTCATGTACTCGCCATTCTGAAAAGCCGAAAAAACAGTCAATTTTTTCAAATCTGAGCTTTCCCTGAGGAGATAGATCAAAGTGTCTCTCAGAATTGGCAGTAGGGCTCAATTCAACCAGAAAGCATAACTTTTGACACAGAGCTTAGATATGCAAAACAAACACATATTCATGTACCCCCCAGTCTGAAAAGCCCAAAAAACAGTCAATTTTTTCAAATCTGAGCTTTCCCTGAGGAGATAGACCAAAGTGTCTCTCAGAATTGGCAGTAGGGCTCAATTCAACCAGAAAACTTAACTTTTGACACACAGCTCAGATTTGCAACACAGAGACATATTCATGTTCCCCACGGTCTGAAAAAAACGCAAAAAGACATTCATTTTTCAATACGAGCTTTCTCTGAGGAGTTAGGCCAAAGGGCATCAGAATTGGCAGTAGGGCTCAATTCAACCAGAAAACTTAACTTTTGACACACAGCTCAGATTTGCAACACGCAGACATATTCATGTTACGCAAGGTACGAAAAAACCAAAAACACACAATTTTCAAATCTCACCTTTCCCTGAGGAGTTAGACCAAATCTGTATCTCAGAATAGGGAGTAGGACTGCATTCAACCAGAAAACATAACTTTTGACACAGAGCTTAGATATGCAAAACAAACACATATTCATGTACCCCCCAGTCTGAAAAGCCCAAAAAACAGTCATTTTTGTCAAATCTGAGCTTTCCCTGAGGAGATAGACCAAAGTGTCTCTCAGAATTGGAAGTAGGCCTCAATTCAGCCAGAAAACTTAACTTTTGACACACAGCTCAGATTTGCAACACACAGACATATTCATGTTCCCCACGGTCTGAAAAAAGCGCAAAAAGACATTCATTTTTCAATACGAGCTTTCTCTGAGGAGTTAGACCAAATGGCATCAGAATTGGCAGTAGGGCTCAATTCAACCAGAAAACTTAAGTTTTGACACACAGCTCAGATTTTTAACACGCAGACATATTCATGTTACGCAAGGTATGAAAACACCAAAAACACACAATTTTCAAATCTCACCTTTCCCTGAGGAGTTAGACCAAATCTGTATCTCAGAATAGGGAGTAGGACTGCATTCAACCAGAAAACATAACTTTTGACACAGAGCTTAGATATGCAAAACAAACACATATTCATGTTCCCCACAGTCTGAGAAGCCCAAAAAACAGTCAATTTTTTCAAATCTGAGCTTTCCCTGAGGAGATAGACCAATGTGTCTCTCAGATTTGGCAGTAGGGCTCAATTCAACCAGAAAACTTAACTTTTGACATACAGCTCAGATTTGCAACACACAGACATATTCATGTTCCCCACGGTCTGAAAAAAGCACAAAAAGACATTCATTTTTCAATACGAGCTTTCTCTGAGGAGATAGACCAAAGGGCATCAGAATTGGCAGTAGGGCTCAATTCAGCCAGAAAATTTAACTTTTGACAGAGATCTTAGATATGCAAAACAAACACATATTCATGTACCCCCCGGTCTGAAAAAAGCACAAAAAGACATTCATTTTTCAATACGAGCTTTCTCTGAGGACTTAGGCCAAAGGGGATCTGAATTGGCAGTAGGGCTCAATTCAACCAGAAAACTTAACTTTTGACACACAGCTCAGATTTGCAACACGCAGACATATTCATGTTACGCAAGGTATGAAAACACCAAAAACACACAATTTTCAAATCTCACCTTTCCCTGAGGAGTTAGACCAAATCTGTATCTCAGAATAGGCAGTAGGGCTCAATTCAACCAGAAAACATAACTTTTGACACAGAGCTTAGATATCCAAAACAAACACATATTCATGTACCCCCCAGTCTGAAAAGCCCAAAAAACAGTCAATTTTTTGAAATCTGAGCTTTCCCTGAGGAGATAGACCAAAGGGCATCAGAATTGGCTGTAGGGCTCAATTCAACCAGAAAACTTAAGTTTTGACACACAGCTCAGATTTGCAACACGCAGACATATTCATGTTACGCAAGGTATGAAAACACCAAAAACACACAATTTTCAAATCTGACCTTTCCCTGAGGAGTTAGACCAAATCTGTATCTCAGAATAGGCAGTAGGGCTCAATTCAACCAGAAAACATAACTTTTGACACAGAGCTTAGATATCCAAAACAAACACATATTCATGTACTCGCCATTCTGAAAAGCCCAAAAAACAGTCAAATTTTTTCAAATCTGAGCTTTCCCTGAGGAGATAGACCAAAGTGTCTCTCAGAATTGGTAGTAGGGCTGAATTCAACCAGAAAACTTAACTTTTGACACACAGCTCAGATTTGCAGCAGAAAGACATATTCATGTTCCCCACGGTCTGAAAAAAGGGCAAAAAGACATTCATTTTTCAATACGAGCTTTCTCTGAGGAGTTAGACCAAAGGGCATCAGACTTGGCAGTAGGTCTCAATTCAACCAGAAAACATAACTTTTGACAGAGAGCTTAGATATCCAAAACAAACACATATTCATGTACTCGCCATTCTGAAAAGCCCAAAAAACAGTCAATTTTTTCAAATCTGAGCTTTCCCTGAGGAGATAGACCAAAGTGTCTCTCAGAATTGGTAGTAGGGGCTCAATTCAGCCAGAAAACTTAACTTTTGACACAGAGCTCAGTTTTGCAGAAGAAACACATATTCATGTTCCCCACGTTCTTAAAAAAGCGCAAAAAAGACATTCATTTTTCAATACGAGCTTTCTCTGAGGAGTTAGACCAAAGGGCATCAGGAATTGGCAGTAGGGCTCAATTCAATCAGAAAACATAACTTTTGACACAGAGCTTAGATATGCAAAACAAACACATATTCATGTACCCCCCCAGTCTGAAAAGCCCAAAAAACAGTCAGTTTTTTCAAATCTGAGCTTTCCCTGAGGAGATAGACCAAAGTGTCTCTCAGAATTGGCAGTAGGGCTCAATTCAACCAGAAAACTTAACTTTTGACACACAGCTCAGATTTGCAACACAGAGACATATTCATGTTCCCCACGGTCTGAAAAAAACGCAAAAAGACATTCATTTTTCAATACGAGCTTTCTCTGAGGAGTTAGGCCAAAGGGCATCAGAATTGGCAGTAGGGCTCAATTCAACCAGAAAACTTAACTTTTGACACACAGCTCAGATTTGCAACACGCAGACATATTCATGTTACGCAAGGTATGAAAACACCAAAAACACACAATTTTCAAATCTCACCTTTCCCTGAGGAGTTAGACCAAATCTGTATCTCAGAATAGGGAGTAGGACTGCATTCAACCAGAAAACATAACTTTTGACACAGAGCTTAGATATGCAAAACAAACACATATTCATGTTCCCCACAGTCTGAGAAGCCCAAAAAACAGTCAATTTTTTCAAATCTGAGCTTTCCCTGAGGAGATAGACCAATGTGTCTCTCAGATTTGGCAGTAGGGCTCAATTCAACCAGAAAACTTAACTTTTGACATACAGCTCAGATTTGCAACACACAGACATATTCATGTTCCCCACGGTCTGAAAAAAGCACAAAAAGACATTCATTTTTCAATACGAGCTTTCTCTGAGGAGTTAGGCCAAAGGGCATCAGAATTGGCAGTAGGGCTCAATTCAACCAGAAAACTTAACTTTTGACACACAGCTCAGATTTGCAACATGCAGACATATTCATGTTACGCAAGGTATGAAAAAACCAAAAACACACAATTTTCAAATCTCACCTTTCCCTGAGGAGTTAGAACAAATCTGTATCTCAGAATAGGCAGTAGGACTGCATTCAACCAGAAAACATAACTTTTGACACAGAGCTTAGATATGCAAAACAAACATTCATGTTCCCCACAGTCTGAAAAGCCCAAAAAAACAGACAATTTTTTCAAATCTGAGCTTTCCCTGAGGAGATAGACCAAAGGGCATCAGAATTGGCAGTAGGGCTCAATTCAGCCAGAAAATTTAACTTTTGACAGAGATCTTAGATATGCAAAACAAACACATATTCATGTACCCCCCCGGTCTGAAAAAAGCACAAAAAGACATTCATTTTTCAATACGAGCTTTCTCTGAGGACTTAGGCCAAAGGGCATCAGAATTGGCAGTAGGGCTCAATTCAACCAGAAAACTTAACTTTTGACACACAGCTCAGATTTGCAACACGCAGACATATTCATGTTACGCAAGGTATGAAAACACCAAAAACACACAATTTTCAAATCTCACCTTTCCCTGAGGAGTTAGACCAAATCTGTATCTCAGAATAGGCAGTAGGGCTCAATTCAACCAGAAAACATAACTTTTGACACAGAGCTTAGATATCCAAAACAAACACATATTCATGTACCCCCCCAGTCTGAAAAGCCCAAAAAACAGTCAATTTTTTGAAATCTGAGCTTTCCCTGAGGAGATAGACCAAAGGGCATCAGAATTGGCTGTAGGGCTCAATTCAACCAGAAAACTTAAGTTTTGACACACAGCTCAGATTTGCAACACGCAGACATATTCATGTTACGCAAGGTATGAAAACACCAAAAACACACAATTTTCAAATCTGACCTTTCCCTGAGGAGTTAGACCAAATCTGTATCTCAGAATAGGCAGTAGGGCTCAATTCAACCAGAAAACATAACTTTTGACACAGAGCTTAGATATCCAAAACAAACACATATTCATGTACTCGCCATTCTGAAAAGCCCAAAAAACAGTCAAATTTTTTCAAATCTGAGCTTTCCCTGAGGAGATAGACCAAAGTGTCTCTCAGAATTGGTAGTAGGGCTGAATTCAACCAGAAAACTTAACTTTTGACACACAGCTCAGATTTGCAGCAGAAAGACATATTCATGTTCCCCACGGTCTGAAAAAAGGGCAAAAAGACATTCATTTTTCAATACGAGCTTTCTCTGAGGAGTTAGACCAAAGGGCATCAGACTTGGCAGTAGGTCTCAATTCAACCAGAAAACATAACTTTTGACAGAGAGCTTAGATATCCAAAACAAACACATATTCATGTACTCGCCATTCTGAAAAGCCCAAAAAACAGTCAATTTTTTCAAATCTGAGCTTTCCCTGAGGAGATAGACCAAAGTGTCTCTCAGAATTGGTAGTAGGGCTCAATTCAGCCAGAAAACTTAACTTTTGACACAGAGCTCAGTTTTGCAGAAGAAACACATATTCATGTTCCCCACGTTCTTAAAAAAGCGCAAAAAGACATTCATTTTTCAATACGAGCTTTCTCTGAGGAGTTAGACCAAAGGGCATCAGAATTGGCAGTAGGGCTCAATTCAATCAGAAAACATAACTATTGACACAGAGCTTAGATATGCAAAACAAACACATATTCATGTACCCCCCCAGTCTGAAAAGCCCAAAAAACAGTCAGTTTTTTCAAATCTGAGCTTTCCCTGAGGAGATAGACCAAAGTGTCTCTCAGAATTGGCAGTAGGGCTCAATTCAACCAGAAAACTTAACTTTTGACACACAGCTCAGATTTGCAACACAGAGACATATTCATGTTCCCCACGGTCCTGAAAAAAACGCAAAAAGACATTCATTTTTTCAATACGAGCTTTCTCTGAGGAGTTAGGCCAAAGGGCATCAGAATTGGCAGTAGGGCTCAATTCAACCAGAAAACTTAACTTTTTACACACAGCTCAGATTTGCAACACGCAGACATATTCATGTTACGCAAGGTATGAAAACACCAAAAACACACAATTTTCAAATCTGACCTTTCCCTGAGGAGTTAGACCAAATCTGTATCTCAGAATAGGCAGTAGGACTGCATTCAACCAGAAAACATAACTTTTGACACAGAGCTTAGATATGCAAAACAAACAAATATTCATGTACTCGCCATTCTGAAAAGCCGAAAAAACAGTCAATTTTTTCAAATCTGAGCTTTCCCTGAGGAGATAGATCAAAGTGTCTCTCAGAATTGGCAGTAGGGCTCAATTCAACCAGAAAGCATAACTTTTGACACAGAGCTTAGATATGCAAAACAAACACATATTCATGTACCCCCCAGTCTGAAAAGCCCAAAAAACAGTCAATTTTTTCAAATCTGAGCTTTCCCTGAGGAGATAGACCAAAGTGTCTCTCAGAATTGGCAGTAGGGCTCAATTCAACCAGAAAACTTAACTTTTGACACACAGCTCAGATTTGCAACACAGAGACATATTCATGTTCCCCACGGTCTGAAAAAAACGCAAAAAGACATTCATTTTTCAATACGAGCTTTCTCTGAGGAGTTAGGCCAAAGGGCATCAGAATTGGCAGTAGGGCTCAATTCAACCAGAAAACTTAACTTTTGACACACAGCTCAGATTTGCAACACGCAGACATATTCATGTTACGCAAGGTACGAAAAAACCAAAAACACACAATTTTCAAAATCTGACCTTTCCCCTGAGGAGTTAGACCAAATCTGTATCTCAGAATAGGCAGTAGGACTGCATTCAACCAGAAAACATAACTTTTGACACAGAGCTTAGATATGCAAAACAAACACATATTCATGTACTCGCCATTCTGAAAAGCCGAAAAAACAGTCAATTTTTTCAAATCTGAGCTTTCCCTGAGGAGATAGATCAAAGTGTCTCTCAGAATTGGCAGTAGGGCTGAATTCAAACAGAAAACTTAACTTTTGACACACAGCTCAGATTTGCAGCACAGAGACATATTCATGTTCCCCACGGTACGAAAAAACCAAAAACACACAATTTTCAAATCTGACCTTTCCCTGAGGAGTTAGACCAAATCTGTATCTCAGAATAGGCAGTAGGACTGCATTCAACCAGAAAACATAACTTTTGACACAGAGCTTAGATATGCAAAACAAACACATATTCATGTTCCCCACAGTCTGAAAAGCCCAAAAAACAGACAATTTTTTCAAATCTGAGCTTTCCCTGAGGAGATAGACCAAAGGGCATCAGAATTGGCAGTAGGGCTCAATTCAGCCCAGAAAATTTAACTTTTGACACAGAGCTCTGAGATATTCTGAGATACAGATATTCTGAGGTCTCAATTCAACCAGAAAACATAACTTTTGACAGAGATCTTAGATATGCAAAACAAACACATATTCATGTACCCCCCCAGTCTGAAAAGCCCAAAAAACAGTCAATTTTTTGAAATCTGAGCTTTCCCTGAGGAGATAGACCAAGTGTCTCTCAGAATTGGCTGTAGGGCTCAATTCAACCAGAAAACTTAAGTTTTGACACACAGCTCAGATTTGCAACACGCAGAAATATTCATGTTCCCCACGGTCTGAAAAAAGGGCAAAAGACATTCATTTTTCAATACGAGCTTTCTCTGAGGAGTTAGACCAAAGGGCATCAGAATTGGCAGTAGGTCTCAATTCAACCAGAAAACATAAACTTTTGACAGAGATCTTAGATATGCAAAACAAACACATATTCATGTACCCCCCAGTCTGAAAAGCCCAAAAAACAGTCAATTTTTGAAATCTGAGCTTTCCCTGAGGAGATAGACCAAAGTGTCTCTCAGAATTGGCTGTAGGGCTCAATTCAACCAGAAAACTTAAGTTTTGACACACAGCTCAGATTTGCAACACGCAGACATATTCATGTTACGCAAGGTATGAAAACACCAAAAACACACAATTTTCAAATCTCACCTTTCCCTGAGGAGTTAGACCAAATCTGTATCTCAGAATAGGGAGTAGGACTGCATTCAACCAGAAAACATAACTTTTGACACAGAGCTTAGATATGCAAAACAAACACATATTCATGTACCCCCCCAGTCTGAAAAGCCCCAAAAAACAGTCATTTTTGTCAAATCTGAGCTTTCCCTGAGGAGATAGACCAAAGTGTCTCTCAGAATTGGAAGTAGGGCCTCAATTCAGCCAGAAAACTTAACTTTTGACACACAGCTCAGATTTGCAACACACAGACATATTCATGTTCCCCACGGTCTGAAAAAAGCGCAAAAAGACATTCATTTTTCAATACGAGCTTTCTCTGAGGAGTTAGACCAAATGGCATCAGAATTGGCAGTAGGGCTCAATTCAACCAGAAAACTTAACTTTTGACACACAGCTCAGATTTTTAACACGCAGACATATTCATGTTACGCAAGGTATGAAAACACCAAAAACACACAATTTTCAAATCTGACCTTTCCCTGAGGAGTTAGACCAAATCTGTATCTCAGAATAGGCAGTAGGGCTCAATTCAACCAGAAAACATAACTTTTGACACAGAGCTTAGATATCCAAAACAAACACATATTCATGTACTCGCCATTCTGAAAAGCCCAAAAAACAGTCAAATTTTTTCAAATCTGAGCTTTCCCTGAGGAGATAGACCAAAGTGTCTCTCAGAATTGGTAGTAGGGCTGAATTCAACCAGAAAACTTAACTTTTGACACACAGCTCAGATTTGCAGCAGAAAGACATATTCATGTTCCCCACGGTCTGAAAAAAGGGCAAAAAGACATTCATTTTTCAATACGAGCTTTCTCTGAGGAGTTAGACCAAAGGGCATCAGACTTGGCAAGTAGGTCTCAATTCAACCAGAAAACATAACTTTTGACAGAGAGCTTAGATATCCAAAACAAACACATATTCATGTACTCGCCATTCTGAAAAGCCCAAAAAACAGTCAATTTTTCAAATCTGAGCTTTCCCTGAGGAGATAGACCAAAGTGTCTCTCAGAATTGGTAGTAGGGCTCAATTCAGCCCAGAAAACTTAACTTTTGACACAGAGCTCAGTTTTGCAGAAGAAACACATATTCATGTTCCCCACGTTCTTAAAAAAGCGCAAAAAGACATTCATTTTTCAATACGAGCTTTCTCTGAGGAGTTAGACCAAAGGGCATCAGAATTGGCAGTAGGGCTCAATTCAATCAGAAAACATAACTTTTGACACAGAGCTTAGATATGCAAAACAAACACATATTCATGTACCCCCCAGTCTGAAAAGCCCAAAAAACAGTCAGTTTTTTCAAATCTGAGCTTTCCCTGAGGAGATAGACCAAAGTGTCTCTCAGAATTGGCAGTAGGGCTCAATTCAACCAGAAAACTTAACTTTTGACACACAGCTCAGATTTGCAACACAGAGACATATTTCATGTTCCCCACGGTCTGAAAAAAACGCAAAAAGACATTCATTTTTCAATACGAGCTTTCTCTGAGGAGTTAGGCCAAAGGGCATCAGAATTGGCAGTAGGGCTCAATTCAACCAGAAAACTTAACTTTTGACACACAGCTCAGATTTGCAACACGCAGACATATTCATGTTACGCAAGGTATGAAAACACCAAAAACCACACAATTTTCAAATCTCACCTTTCCCCTGAGGAGTTAGACCAAATCTGTATCTCAGAATAGGGAGTAGGACTGCATTCAACCAGAAAACATAACTTTTGACACAGAGCTTAGATATGCAAAACAAACACATATTCATGTTCCCCCACAGTCTGAGAAGCCAAAAAACAGTCAATTTTTTCAAATCTGAGCTTTCCCTGAGGAGATAGACCAATGTGTCTCTCAGATTTGGCAGTAGGGCTCAATTCAACCAGAAAACTTAACTTTTGACATACAGCTCAGATTTGCAACACACAGACATATTCATGTTCCCCACGGTCTGAAAAAAGCACAAAAAGACATTCATTTTTCAATACGAGCTTTCTCTGAGGAGTTAGGCCAAAGGGCATCAGAATTGGCAGTAGGGCTCAATTCAACCAGAAAAACTTAACTTTTGACACACAGCTCAGATTTGCAACACGCAGACATATTCATGTTACGCAAGGTATGAAAAAACCAAAAACACACAATTTTCAAATCTCACCTTTCCCTGAGGAGTTAGAACAAATCTGTATCTCAGAATAGGCAGTAGGACTGCATTCAACCAGAAAACATAACTTTTGACACAGAGCTTAGATATGCAAAACAAACATTCATGTTCCCACAGTCTGAAAAGCCCAAAAAACAGACAATTTTTTCAAATCTGAGCTTTCCCTGAGGAGATAGACCAATGTGTCTCTCAGATTTGGCAGTAGGGCTCAATTCAACCAGAAAACTTAACTTTTGACAGAGATCTTAGATATGCAAAACAAACACATATTCATGTACCCCCCCGGTCTGAAAAAGCACAAAAAGACATTCATTTTTCAATACGAGCTTTCCTCTGAGGACTTAGGCCAAAGGGCATCAGAATTGGCAGTAGGGCTCAATTCAACCAGAAAACTTAACTTTTGACACACAGCTCAGATTTGCAACACGCAGACATATTCATGTTACGCAAGGTATGAAAACACCAAAAACACACAATTTTCAAATCTCACCTTTCCCTGAGGAGTTAGACCAAATCTGTATCTCAGAATAGGCAGTAGGGCTCAATTCAACCAGAAAACATAACTTTTGACACAGAGCTTAGATATCCAAAACAAACACATATTCATGTACCCCCCAGTCTGAAAAGCCCAAAAAACAGTCAATTTTTTGAAATCTGAGCTTTCCCTGAGGAGATAGACCAAAGGGCATCAGAATTGGCTGTAGGGCTCAATTCAACCAGAAAACTTAAGTTTTGACACACAGCTCAGATTTGCAACACGCAGACATATTCATGTTACGCAAGGTATGAAAACACCAAAAACACACAATTTTCAAATCTGACCTTTCCCTGAGGAGTTAGACCAAATCTGTATCTCAGAATAGGCAGTAGGGCTCAATTCAACCAGAAAACATAACTTTTGACACAGAGCTTAGATATCCAAAACAAACACATATTCATGTACTCCGCCATTCTGAAAAGCCCAAAAAAACAGTCAAATTTTTTCAAATCTGAGCTTTCCCTGAGGAGATAGACCAAAGTGTCTCTCAGAATTGGTAGTAGGGCTGAATTCAACCAGAAAACTTAACTTTTGACACACAGCTCAGATTTGCAGCAGAAAGACATATTCATGTTCCCCACGGTCTGAAAAAAAGGGCAAAAAGACATTCATTTTTCAATACGAGCTTTCTCTGAGGAGTTAGACCAAAGGGCATCAGACTTGGCAGTAGGTCTCAATTCAACCAGAAAACATAACTTTTGACAGAGAGCTTAGATATCCAAAACAAACACATATTCATGTACTCGCCATTCTGAAAAGCCCAAAAAACAGTCAATTTTTTCAAATCTGAGCTTTCCCTGAGGAGATAGACCAAAGTGTCTCTCAGAATTGGTGGTGGGGCTCAATTCAGCCAGAAAACTTAACTTTTGACACAGAGCTCAGTTTTGCAGAAGAAACACATATTCATGTTCCCCACGTTCTTAAAAAAGCGCAAAAAGACATTCATTTTTCAATACGAGCTTTCTCTGAGGAGTTAGACCAAAGGGCATCAGAATTGGCAGTAGGGCTCAATTCAATCAGAAAACATAACTTTTGACACAGAGCTTAGATATGCAAAACAAACACATATTCATGTACCCCCCAGTCTGAAAAGCCCAAAAAACAGTCAGTTTTTTCAAATCTGAGCTTTCCCTGAGGAGATAGACCAAAGTGTCTCTCAGAATTGGCAGTAGGGCTCAATTCAACCAGAAAACTTAACTTTTGACACACAGCTCAGATTTGCAACACAGAGACATATTCATGTTCCCCACGGTCTGAAAAAAAACGCAAAAAGACATTCATTTTTCAATACGAGCTTTCTCTGAGGAGTTAGGCCAAAGGGCATCAGAATTGGCAGTAGGGCTCAATTCAACCAGAAAACTTAACTTTTGACACACAGCTCAGATTTGCAACACGCAGACATATTCATGTTACGCAAGGTATGAAAACACCAAAAACACACAATTTTCAAATCTCACCTTTCCCTGAGGAGTTAGACCAAATCTGTATCTCAGAATAGGGAGTAGGACTGCATTCAACCAGAAAACATAACTTTTGACACAGAGCTTAGATATGGCAAAACAAACACATATTCATGTTCCCCCACAGTCTGAGAAGCCCAAAAAACAGTCAATTTTTTCAAATCTGAGCTTTCCCTGAGGAGATAGACCAATGTGTCTCTCAGATTTGGCAGTAGGGCTCAATTCAAACCAGAAAACTTAACTTTTGACATACAGCTCAGATTTGCAACACACAGACCATATTCATGTTCCCCACGGTCTGAAAAAAGCACAAAAAAGACATTCATTTTTCAATACGAGCTTTCTCTGAGGAGTTAGGCCAAAGGGCATCAGAATTGGCAGTAAGGGCTCAATTCAACCAGAAAACTTAACTTTTGACACACAGCTCAGATTTGCAACACGCAGACATATTCATGTTACGCAAGGTATGAAAAAACCAAAAACACACAATTTTCAAATCTCACCTTTCCCTGAGGAGTTAGAACAAATCTGTATCTCAGAATAGGCAGTAGGACTGCATTCAACCAGAAAACATAACTTTTGACACAGAGCTTAGATATGCAAAACAAACATTCATGTTCCCCACAGTCTGAAAAGCCCAAAAAACAGACAATTTTTTCAAATCTGAGCTTTCCCTGAGGAGATAGACCAAAGGGCATCAGAATTGGCAGTAGGGCTCAATTCAGCCAGAAAATTTAACTTTTGACAGAGATCTTAGATATGCAAAACAAACACATATTCATGTACCCCCCCGGTCTGAAAAAAGCACAAAAAGACATTCATTTTTCAATACGAGCTTTCTCTGAGGACTTAGGCCAAAGGGCATCAGAATTGGCAGTAGGGCTCAATTCAACCAGAAAACTTAACTTTTGACACACAGCTCAGATTTGCAACACGCAGACATATTCATGTTACGCAAGGTATGAAAACACCAAAAACACACAATTTTCAAATCTCACCTTTCCCTGAGGAGTTAGACCAAATCTGTATCTCAGAATAGGCAGTAGGGCTCAATTCAACCAGAAAACATAACTTTTGACACAGAGCTTAGATATCCAAAACAAACACATATTCATGTACCCCCCAGTCTGAAAAGCCCAAAAAACAGTCAATTTTTTGAAATCTGAGCTTTCCCTGAGGAGATAGACCAAAGGGCATCAGAATTGGCTGTAGGGCTCAATTCAACCAGAAAACTTAAGTTTTGACACACAGCTCAGATTTGCAACACGCAGACATATTCATGTTACGCAAGGTATGAAAACACCAAAAACACACAATTTTCAAATCTGACCTTTCCCTGAGGAGTTAGACCAAATCTGTATCTCAGAATAGGCAGTAGGGCTCAATTCAACCAGAAAACATAACTTTTGACACAGAGCTTAGATATCCAAAACAAACACATATTCATGTACTCGCCATTCTGAAAAGCCCAAAAAACAGTCAAATTTTTTCAAATCTGAGCTTTCCCTGAGGAGATAGACCAAAGTGTCTCTCAGAATTGGTAGTAGGGCTGAATTCAACCAGAAAACTTAACTTTTGACACACAGCTCAGATTTGCAGCAGAAAAGACATATTCATGTTCCCCCACGGTCTGAAAAAAGGGCAAAAAGACATTCATTTTTCAATACGAGCTTTCTCTGAGGAGTTAGACCAAAGGGCATCAGACTTGGCAGTAGGTCTCAATTCAAACCAGAAAACATAACTTTTGACAGAGAGCTTAGATATCCAAAACAAACACATATTCATGTACTCGCCATTCTGAAAAGCCCAAAAACATTCAATTTTTTCAAATCTGAGCTTTCCCTGAGGAGATAGACCAAAGTGTCTCTCAGAATTGGTAGTAGGGCTCAATTCAGCCAGAAAACTTAACTTTTGACACAGAGCTCAGTTTTGCAGAAGAAACACATATTCATGTTCCCCACGTTCTTAAAAAAAGCGCAAAAAGACATTCATTTTTCAATACGAGCTTTCTCTGAGGAGTTAGACCAAAGGGCATCAGAATTGGCAGTAGGGCTCAATTCAATCAGAAAACATAACTATTGACACAGAGCTTAGATATGCAAAACAAACACATATTCATGTACCCCCCCAGTCTGAAAAGCCCAAAAAACAGTCAGTTTTTTCAAATCTGAGCTTTCCCTGAGGAGATAGACCAAAGTGTCTCTCAGAATTGGCAGTAGGGCTCAATTCAAACCAGAAAACTTAACTTTTGACACACAGCTCAGATTTGCAACACAGAGACATATTCATGTTCCCCACGGTCTGAAAAAAACGCAAAAAGACATTCATTTTTCAATACGAGCTTTCTCTGAGGAGTTAGGCCAAAGGGCATCAGAATTGGCAGTAGGGCTCAATTCAACCAGAAAACTTAACTTTTGACACACAGCTCAGATTTGCAACACGCAGACATATTCATGTTACGCAAGGTATGAAAACACCCAAAAACACACAATTTTCAAATCTGACCTTTCCCTGAGGAGTTAGACCAAATCTGTATCTCAGAATAGGCAGTAGGACTGCATTCAACCAGAAAACATAACTTTTGACACACAGCTTAGATATGCAAAAACAAAACAAATATTCATGTACTCGCCATTCTGAAAAGCCGAAAAAACAGTCAATTTTTTCAAATCTGAGCTTTCCCTGAGGAGATAGATCAAAGTGTCTCTCAGAATTGGCAGTAGGGCTCAATTCAACCAGAAAGCATAACTTTTGACACAGAGCTTAGATATGCAAAACAAACACATATTCATGTACCCCCCCAGTCTGAAAAGCCCAAAAAACAGTCAATTTTTTCAAATCTGAGCTTTCCCTGAGGAGATAGACCAAAGTGTCTCTCAGAATTGGCAGTAGGGCTCAATTCAACCAGAAAACTTAACTTTTGACACACAGCTCAGATTTGCAACACAGAGACATATTCATGTTCCCCACGGTCTGAAAAAAACGCAAAAAGACATTCATTTTTCAATACGAGCTTTCTCTGAGGAGTTAGGCCAAAGGGCATCAGAATTGGCAGTAGGGCTCAATTCAACCAGAAAACTTAACTTTTGACACACAGCTCAGATTTGCAACACGCAGACATATTCATGTTACGCAAGGTACGAAAAAACCAAAAACACACAATTTTCAAATCTGACCTTTCCCTGAGGAGTTAGACCAAATCTGTATCTCAGAATAGGCAGTAGGACTGCATTCAACCAGAAAACATAACTTTTGACACAGAGCTTAGATATGCAAAACAAAACACTATTCATGTACTCGCCATTCTGAAAAGCCGAAAAAACAGTCAATTTTTTCAAATCTGAGGCTTTCCCTGAGGAGATAGATCAAAGTGTCTCTCAGAATTGGCAGTAGGGCTGAATTCAACCAGAAAACTTAACTTTTGACACACAGCTCAGATTTGCAGCACAGAGACATATTCATGTTCCCCACCGGTACGAAAAAACCAAAAACACACAATTTTCAAATCTGACCTTTCCCTGAGGAGTTAGACCAAATCTGTATCTCAGAATAGGCAGTAGGACTGCATTCAACCAGAAAACATAACTTTTGACACAGAGCTTAGATATGCAAAACAAACACATATTCATGTTCCCCACAGTCTGAAAAGCCCAAAAAACAGACAATTTTTTCAAATCTGAGCTTTCCCTGAGGAGATAGACCAAAGGGCATCAGAATTGGCAGTAGGCTCAATTCAGCCAGAAAATTTAACTTTTGACACAGAGCTCTGAGATATTCTGAGATACAGATATTCTGAGGTCTCAATTCAACCAGAAAACATAACTTTTGACAGAGATCTTAGATATGCAAAACAAACACATATTCATGTACCCCCCAGTCTGAAAAGCCCAAAAAACAGTCAATTTTTTGAAATCTGAGCTTTCCCTGAGGAGATAGACCAAAGTGTCTCTCAGAATTGGCTGTAGGGCTCAATTCAACCAGAAAACTTAAGTTTTGACACACAGCTCAGATTTGCAACACGCAGAAATATTCATGTTCCCCCACGGTCTGAAAAAAGGGCAAAAAGACATTCATTTTTCAATACGAGCTTTCTCTGAGGAGTTAGACCAAAGGGCATCAGAATTGGCAGTAGGTCTCAATTCAACCAGAAAACATAACTTTTGACAGAGATCTTAGATATGCAAAACAAACACATATTCATGTACCCCCCCAGTCTGAAAAGCCCAAAAAACAGTCAATTTTTGAAATCTGAGCTTTCCCTGAGGAGATAGACCAAAGTGTCTCTCAGAATTGGCTGTAGGGCTCAATTCAAACCCAGAAAACTTAAGTTTTGACACACAGCTCAGATTTGCAACACGCAGACATATTCATGTTACGCAAGGTATGAAAACACCAAAACACACAATTTTCAAATCTCACCTTTCCCTGAGGAGTTAGACCAAATCTGTATCTCAGAATAGGGAGTAGGACTGCATTCAACCAGAAAACATAACTTTTGACACAGAGCTTAGATATGCAAAACAAACACATATTCATGTACCCCCCCAGTCTGAAAAGCCCAAAAAACAGTCATTTTTGTCAAATCTGAGCTTTCCCTGAGGAGATAGACCAAAGTGTCTCTCAGAATTGGAAGTAGGCCTCAATTCAGCCAGAAAACTTAACTTTTGACACACAGCTCAGATTTGCAACACACAGACATATTCATGTTCCCCACGGTCCTGAAAAAAGCGCAAAAAGACATTCATTTTTCAATACGAGCTTTCTCTGAGGAGTTAGACCAAATGGCATCAGAATTGGCAGTAGGGCTCAATTCAACCAGAAAACTTAACTTTGACACACAGCTCAGATTTTTAACACGCAGACATATTCATGTTACGCAAGGTATGAAAACACCAAAAACACACAATTTTCAAATCTGACCTTTCCCTGAGGAGTTAGACCAAATCTGTATCTCAGAATAGGCAGTAGGGCTCAATTCAACCAGAAAAACATAACTTTTGACACAGAGCTTAGATATCCAAAACAAACACATATTCATGTACTCGCCATTCTGAAAAGCCCAAAAAACAGTCAAATTTTTTCAAATCTGAGCTTTCCCTGAGGAGATAGACCAAAAGTGTCTCTCAGAATTGGTAGTAAGGGCTGAATTCAACCAGAAAACTTAACTTTTGACACACAGCTCAGATTTGCAGCAGAAAGACATATTCATGTTCCCCACGGTCTGAAAAAAGGGCAAAAAGACATTCATTTTTCAATACGAGCTTTCTCTGAGGAGTTAGACCAAAGGGCATCAGACTTGGCAGTAGGTCTCAATTCAACCAGAAAACATAACTTTTGACAGAGAGCTTAGATATCCAAAACAAACACATATTCATGTACTCGCCATTCTGAAAAGCCCAAAAAACAG
>NW_027257040.1:2500-63267 GCF_029215685.1 Pituophis catenifer annectens | reverse complement strand
GAGGGAGGGGGAAGGAGGAGGAGGAGGACGGGGAGGAGGACTATGAAGACTGTGGGATCCTTGGTGCTCTCTGAGCTTGGTTGTTTTCTTGTAGATCTTTCATTACTCAACTAGCTAGCATCATCAGTACTAGGAGGGAGTGGAATTTGCAGAGAGGAAGAGGAGGAGGAGGAGGAGGAGCAGGAGGAGGAGGAGGAGAAAGAGGACTGTAGGGTCTTTGGTGCTCTCTGAGCTTGGTTGTTTTCTTGCAAACGTTTCATTACCCAACTAGGTAACATTAATTTAATTTATTGTTAATTTAAATTAATTTAATTTGCCGAATAATTTAATTTAATTTTTAGTTATCTTAACTTTTATATTGGTATGTTATTTTAATTTTCGGCTGTTCACCGCCCTGAGTCCCTTCGGGGAGAAGGGCAGTATATACATTCAATAAATAAAAATAAAATAAACATCATCAGTGCTAGAAGGGAGTGGGGTTTGCAGGGAGGAGGAGGAGGAGGAGGAGGAGGAAGAGGAGGAAGAGGATTGTGGGGTCCTAGATGCTCTCTGACTTTGGTTGTTTTCTTGCTGATGTTTCACTACCCATCTAGTTTGGTAATGAAAATGTCAGCAAAAAAACCCACCAACCTAGGACCGAAGACCCCACAGTTCAACTCTGAGCAACAAATATTCTCTCTTTTAGCCCTTTGGCTGTTCCAATGATGCTGTAATTGGGCCCATCCACCTGGCTGCAGGTCAATCCTCTTCCTTCCTTCCATCTTACCCAGTTAAAGCCTTCTCAAGGAAGCCGAGTCTTCTCAACTTGTGGTTCGAACTATGAACATTTGAGCCTGATCATTTGTGCCTCAGGTGAGAACTCTGCATTGATTCGTTGTACGATCTAATGGATTTTTTTTTTCTTTGCCTCTAGACCAGGTGTGTGTGTGTGTGTGTGCGTGTGTGTGTGTGTGCGTGCGTGTGTGTGTGTCTCCAAACTTGGAAACTTTAAGACTTGTAGACACGGCTGGCTGGGGAATTCTGGGAATTGAAGTCCACAAGTCTTAAAATTGGAGACTCCTGGTCTATATGAAAGATGGAATAACCATGTGCTTCATCAAAAGTTAAGGAAGGCTCTCAGTGCCAAGTGAAAAAAAAACACATTCCCAGTAGCCCAAGAAGTTTATTTCAACTTCAACGGATAGTTAGAACTGCAGAAAAAATAATGCCTTCCATTGAAGACTTGTATACTGCAGGAGTCAAAAAGAGGGCTGTGAAAATATTTACAGACCCCTCACATCCTGGACATAAATTGTTTCAACTCCTACCCTCAAAACGACGCTATAGAGCACTGCACACCAGAACAACTAGACACAAGGACAGTTTTTTCCCCGAATGCCATCACAACAAATAATTCCCACAACACTGTCAAATGAACTACTAAGATGTATTACTATTCTTCTTCTCATTCTTACTAGTACCTATCTCTTCCCACTTATTGCTATAACCATGTTGCTTGTATCTCTGTGATTTATATTGTCTTGTTTCCTAGTACAATTTGATAGTTTATTAGTAACCTTGATTATCACTAAGTGTTGTATCTTTTTATTCTTGATGAATGTATTTTATTCTCCTTAAGTACACTGAGAGCCTATGCACCAAAGACAAATTCCTTATGTGTCCAATCACACTTGGCCAATAAAGAATTCTATTCTATTCTATTCTATTCTATTCTATTCTATTCTATTCTATTCTATTCTATTCTATTCTATTCTATTCTATTCTATTCTATTCTATTCTATTCTATTCTATTCTATTCTATTCCATTCCATTCTATTCTATTTTCTGTTCTGTTCTGTTCTATTCCTTTTGCTTCTACTCTCATTCTTCTACTACTACCTCTTCTTTCCTTCCTTCTCCTTCTCCTTCTCCTTCTCCTCCTCCTCCTCCTCCTCTACTCTACTCTACTCTACTGTACTCTACTCTACTCTACTCTACTCTACTCTACTCTACTCTACTCTACTCTACTCTACTCTACTCTTGTGTTTTGTAACTGGACTCTCCATCAAGTCCCAAATCTGGACTTAAGAACTGTGCACTTTTCTTGTTCCTGCAACAGACAAGTTCCAAAACAGATGCCAGCATAGTTCCAAAAAGTGCCCAAAGAATTCATGGTTCTCTTTACCCAGCGTCCTCTGCTTTCTCTCTTCTGTCTCAAAGCCTGGGTTTGCCCTGCAAACACCCATCCTCCCCTCCCCTCCAAATGGATCAGCTGAGAGAATATCAGCCCCCTGAGTGGCAGGAGATACAAGAGGGACTTGATAAGATGTTTCAAGTGGCAGTTTGCTGTAAACATTCCCACTGGGGATGTTAGATTAGAGGGCTGGGGGGGAAAAAGGGCCTTCCTGTGTGCCAAGGCAATTGGGCTGACGGGTAGGCAGGCAAGGCAGTTGTTGAAAAGGAAGGGAGGGAATGGCGCTGGGAAGGGAGGAGGGCAAACCGTCCAAGGTGTACAGCTAAGTGGTTGACTGCTCGAGTGTCAGGTTCACAGTGTTGGTGATTTTGCAGGATGGGAAGGAAGGAAGGAAATTTGCAATATGTAAATTAAGGAAAGAAGAAACAAAAGAAGGAAGGAAGGAAGTTTGCAATATGTGAAGGAAGGAAAGAAGAAACGAAACAAGGAAGGAAGGACGTTTGCAATATGGGAAGGAAGGAAGGAAAGAAAGAAGGAAGGAAGGAACTTTACAATATGTAAAGTAAGGAAAGAAGAACCAAAAGAAGGAAGGAAGTTTGCAATATGTGAAGGAAGGAAAGAAGAAACGAAACAAGGAAGGAAGGACGTTTGCAATATGGGAAGGAAGGAAGGAACTTTGCAATTTGTAAATTAAGGAAAGAAGAAATGAAAGAAGAAAGGATGGAAGTTTGCAATATATTAAGGAAGTAAGGAATGAAAGAAGGGAGGGAGGAAAGAAGGAAGGAAGGAAGGAAGGAAGGAAGGAAGGAAGGAAGGAAGGAAGGAAGGAAGGAACTTTGCAATTTGTAAATTAAGGAAAGAAGAAACGAAAGAAGGAAGGAAGTTTGCAATATTTAAATTAAGGAAAGAAGAAATAAAAGAAGGAAGGAAGGAAGGAAGTTTGCAATATGGGAAGGGAGGGAGGAAGGAAGGAAGGAGCTTCAAAACCATCAAATAGTTTCAGGACCATCCAATTCAAGTCCATGATTTCATCTGATTTTTGGATTCAATTCTGAAAAGTCATTTTGGTTCCATGATTTGATCAACGTGACTTTGAACTGAATCCATGAACAGAAACATCACATTAAGAGGAAGGAATCAGCTGTCTTGAATGGTGAATCTAACTAACAAATGAATTCTGAAAAGCATTTACTGGAAAACGGAGGGGCGCGTGGCATGGATCCTCTTAAGGCTAATCTACTATACAATGACCCTGGGTTGACTATGGAATAACTATGGACTGAGCATGAAATGACTATGGAATGACTATGCGATATCTATGCATTGATTGTGCAAAGACACCACTAGATAGCAATAGACAAATGATGATTTTTCCCATTTAATTGTCCTCCAGATAGGGCAACTTAGATGTGATGGCTCAGTGGATAAGACATTGAGCTTGTCGATCAAAAGGTCAGCAGTTCAGTGGTTCGAATCCATAGAACCAAGTAATGGGGTGAGTTCCCGTGACTTGTCCCAGCTTCTGCCAACCTAGCAGTTCGAAAGCAGGTAAAAAAAATGCAAGTAGAAAAATAGGGACCACCTTTGGTGGGAAGGTAACAGCGTTCCATGCGCCTTTGGCATTGAGTTATGCCAGCCACATAACCACGGAGGCGTCTTTGGACAGCGCTGGCTCTTTGGCTTTGAAACGGAAATGAGCAGCGCCCCCTAGAGTCGGGAACGACCAGCACATATGTGCGAGGGGAACCTTTTTCCCGTAGGCTTATCTCATTCAATACCTTCTAGAAGAGCAGTTCATTGTCTTCCCTCCCTCTTCTGAGAAATTTCAAGAATCTTTCCCTCACTCAGTGTGTGTATGTGTAACTACTGGTGCAAATTGGAGAAGCTGAGAAATGGTTCCATATGGGACTGGTCAAAAGGGGGAAAAAAAACTATCCGTTTGACTGTTGAATCCGGATCACAAAATCCAGAAAACGAAAAGAGGTAGGCACCCCATTGAGGGGGCAATGTAAAACCAGCAGACTCCAAAATCAGATGAACAGATCAAGATCAGATGACGGCCACGCCTGTTGCTTGCGTGTGCCTTCTACTTGACTAAGGGATGATAGTTTTGCTGGGGTCAGGCTTTGCGACACAGCCTTAGAGGAGGATAAAAACTGCACAGCCGGAGTTATTTATATCTTCTATCTCGCAAATAGCTCACCTATCTCGGTGGGCACATTTCGCTGAGTTAGCTGTTAAATGTTTATCCTGCATTTCTTTAAAGAGCTGGCGGTTAAGGGTTGACTTCTCCCTGTGCCCAGTTTTGCCTTCGCAATAAAACTAAAGTGCAGAGTTAGGCTGCAGATAAGGGAAGGACTGTGTCCGCACAACATGCTAAGGCTTGGTTTGTATAATTTTATATTTTGGGGCGTTCGAGTCAGCTTTGACTGCTGACAAACCGCCTGGACTAGTCTTTACAGTCCCTAGTTGGGTCATGAAAAGTCTACAAGAAACCACCAAGCTCAGAGATAACAAGGACCCCACAGTTCTCCTCTTCCTCCTGCTTTCTCTTCCTCCGACCCCTTTTCCTTCTAGCACTGATGATGTTCCCTAGTTGGGTCATGAAACGTCTACAAGAAAACCACCAAGCTCAGAGAGCACCAAGGAGCCCTCATTTCAACCCTCAGCTACAAATATTCTCCTTTATTGGCGGAGAAGTTTCTAGTTTTCAGGCATGGCCTGTGTGGTAACAATTATTTATTTGAGAGTTTTGGGGCTATTGTTTCTTGGTGGACTTTTAATATAGGCAAAGCAGGGGGGAAGCATAATTTATTTGTTTTATTAAGTAAGTCTAAGGGCCGTAATTCTTTGCTGCTGAGAGGTGGACTATTATGAAAATATGGGCATCCTTTGTAGAAGGGTTCAGTGGATTTAAAAGTTGCCATGAAGGAAGAAGATGTCCTTCATAATTATTGGTCTTTCCCCCCCCCCCCATTATTGGTGACTCAGATTTCCTGTAGTTTACACACACACAAAAGCACACACACAGAAGGAGAGAGACAGACAGACACAGACACAGACACAGACACAGACAGAGATAGAGACAGACAGAGACAGATAGACAGACAGACAGACAGACAGACAGACAGACAGACACACAAACACAGGAGACAGAGAGAGAGAGAGAGAGAGAGAGAGAGAGAGAGAGAGACAGAGAGACAGAGAGACAGAGAGACAGAGAAACAGACAGACAGAGACAGACAGAGACAGACAGACACCCACACACAAACACACACACAGGAGACACAGAGAGAGACAGACAGACACACACACACAAAAACACATACACAGAAGGAGAGAGAGACCGAGAGAGATACAGAGACAGAGACAGAGACAGAGACAGACAGACACACACATAAACACACACACAGAAGGAGAGAGAGACAGAGACAGAGACAGACAGACAGACACACACACACACACAAACACACACACAGAAGAAGAGAGACAAGAGAGACAGAGAGAGACAGATAGACACACACACACGCACAGAAGGAGAGAGAGACAGAGAGACAGACAGAGACAGACAGGCAGGCAGGCAGGCAGGCAGGCACACAAAAACACACAGACAGAAGGAGAGAGACAGAGAGACAGAGAGAGACACAGACCCAGACATATAAATAGACAGACAGACAGACAGACACACACACACACACACACACAATACAGAGACCTCCTTCAGGAAAGTGAAGAACTGACTTACTGAGTTCATAGCCAAGACCTACTTCCTCTGCCTCGCTGTTTACATTAATGCATTAATAACAATGTTTTAGCAATATATTCTTTAATAACCTCCCAAGGTATGTATTTATTTCTGGAAGCCAAAGGCCGCGTCAGATTTATGTGAAATAACAGCGGAAAAAATAAAGCCCGTTGGTTATATTTTTACAAGGATTCCTTTCCTGTTGTATTTTTACTTTTTATCTCTTTCCTGTAATAAGATCGTTTGGTGAAGCTGCGTAGGATTTTCAAGGAGACATTATTTTGAATAGACGGCTCCATGTTTATTTGATAGGTTGCCTAAGAGATGTTCTCATTGATTCTGGCTAAGCTGTCGAATTTATTATATTTTGCCTGCGATTTTATTAAAATGTTCATAACATTCAGGAAACACTGTTCTTTCTAGAAAAGTACTATCACATCCAGCTTACATAAACATGAAAAATAGAGTATTAAAATATACCGTATTTTTCAGAGTATAAGACGCACCTTTCCCCCCCCCCCAAAAAAGAGGGTGAAAATCTGGATGCGTCTTATACGCCAAATGTAGCCCCCGCCTAGCTTCTCAAATGGAGTTCAGAGGCTGAAAAAAGCATCAGAAACGAAGCTTCAGAAAAGAAGCCCCCAAACAGAGCTTCAGGAAAAAAAGCCTCCAAACAGAGCTTCAGGGAAAAAAAAAGCCTCCAAACAGAGCTTCAGGAAAAAAAGCCTCCAAACAGAGCTTCAGAAAAAAAGCCCCCAAACAGAGCTTCAGAAAAAAAGCCCCCAAACAGAGCTTCAGGAAAAAAAGCCTCCAAACAGAGCTTCAGAAAAAAGCCCCCAAACAGAGCTTCAGGAAAAAAAGCCTCCAAACAGAGCTTCAGAAAAGAAGCCCCCCAAACAGAGCTTCAGAAAAAAAAGCCTCCAAACAGAGCTTCAGAAAAGAAGCCCTCAAACAGAGCTTTAGGAAAAAAGCCTCCATACAGAGCTTCAGAGGCTTTTTTTCCTGAAGCTCTATTTTGGAGGCTTTCAGAGGCATTTTTCTGAAATGAAGTTTCAGAGGCAGAAAAAAAGCAAGGCACAGAGCTCACAACCAACGAACCTGTTGCTAAAATTCACCTCCGGGAACAGCTGATTGGGGGTATTCCAGGAGGCCAATCCACCTGCCAATCAGCTTTTTTCTTATTTTCCTCCCCAAAAACTAAGGTGCGTCTTATACTCTGAAAAATACAGTAACCAGCCATGGGGAGACTTAGGAAAAGATCGTCATGGATTCAACTCTTATCTTTGCGGTCACTAGGAGTCAAAAGCGCTTTAATGACACACAATCAATCCAGAATCACCTGGATAAAGAAATCTTATGGAGGCATGGTCAAGTCAACTTAGGAAACTGCAGGTACACAAATGTTTCTGGGGGCTAATGGAACATGACAAAGGAGGTCACCTTGCTGTCTCTTGTGGCACCTTCAAAGCAAACTAGTCCTTCAAAAGTTCGCAGAAAATTATATAGAGTTGGAAGGGACCTTGTAGGAGACTCTATACCATTTCTGACAGATGGCAGTCCAGTCTCTTCTGGAAATCCTCCATGGATGAAGCTCTCACAACTTCTGAAGGCAACTTCTGTTCCATGGGTTGATTGTTCTCACTGTCAGAAACTTTCTCCTTATTTCTAGGTTGAATCTCTCCTTGGTCAGCTTCCATCCATTATTCCTTGTCTGGCCTTCAGGTGCCTTGGAAAATAGCTTGACCCCCTTCCTCCTCTCTGTGGCAGCCCCTCATATATTGGAAGACTGGTCTCCTGTCTCCCCTGGTCCTTCTCTTCACTAGACTAGCCATGCCCAGTTCCTGCAACCGTTCATCGTATGTTTTAGCCTCCAGTCCCCTCATCATCCTGATTGCTCTTCTCTGTACTCTTTCTAGAGTCTCAACATCTTTTTTTATAGTGTGGTAACCAAAACTGGATACGGTATTCTAGGTTTAGCTTCAACTAAGTATATCTGTGATAGGAGAACACCAAAGGGAGACAACCAGGTTATCTGTGGGCAACAGTTTGGGCTGGGAAGATGAAAAACAAGCCATCATCATGGCATTCCCAAGGAACCTTGAAATCACCAGGAATCAGGTCTTCATGTTTACTGTTGGGTTCTTGGAGATCTACTAGAACAACAATCACTAGACTAGGCAAAGCTAAAGGTTCCCCTCATACATCTGTGCTAGTCGTTCCTGACTCTAGGGGGCGGTGCTCATCTCCGTTTCAAAGCCGAAGAGCCAGCGCTGTCCGAAGACGTGGATACTGATTCATTCAAGATACTGCTTATAAGCGCCATGTGCTTAGAGCTCAAAGTATTGTTAGAGACCCCACTCCCCCATCCCATGTTCTGTTCCCTTTGCTCCCCTCTGGGAGGAGATTTCAAAGTATTTCCACCAGGACTTTCTGCAAAAGTTCTGTAAAAGTTAGTTTACTTTATTGTCATCGCACCTCATTCAACAAAATTCAATGCCATCTTCAGTGTAAAGCTAAAGGTTCCCCTCACACATATGTGCTGGTCGTTCCTGACTCTAGAGAGCGGTGCTCATCTCCGTTTCAAAGCCGAAGAGCCAGCGCTGTCCGAAGATGTCTCCGTGGTCATGTGGCCGGCATGACTCAACGCCAAAGGCGCACGGAACGCTGTTCCCTTCCCACCACAAGTAATCCCTATTTTTCTACTTGCATTTTTTTTAACGTGCTTTCGAACTGCTAGGTTGGCAGAAGCTGGGACAAGTAATAGGAGCTCACCCTGTTACGCGGCACTAGGGATTCGAACAGATGAACTGTCGACCTTTCGATCGACAAGCTCAGTGTCTTAGCCACTGAGCCACCGCGTCCCTGTCATTAGACTAGACATCCCCAGTTCCTGCAACCGTTCTTCATAAGTTTTAACCTCCAGCCTCTTTATCATCTTTGTGGCTCTTTTCTGCACTCTTCCCAGAGTCTCAAACATCTTTTTCTATAATATGGTGACCAGAAACTGGATGCAAACTGAGCCCCAGAGATTTGCTATTCAAAGGACAAAGATATACTTTCGCCGGGGAGGAAGGGTAGAGAAGAAAGAGAAATATGCTCGGCTTGCTTGCCGTAACTGTTCTTGGCTGATTCCCAACAGATGTTGCCCTAATGAAGAGCAGTTTAATCTCGGTTCCTTAATATAGTGCTGGGATGATAACTCTGAAATGGCTGTCAGCATTACAACAAAGAAGATCTGGTCATTGTCCCAGGCTTGGACAGTTTTCTGATGAGGATCACATGAAAAATATTCATTTGCTCGCCGCTTGCAATCTTCTTTTCCGTTCTCTCTGGTTCAAGGTTACAGGGCCCAGCTCCCTAGAAGAGACATCGTGGCACCACCAAGGTCTTCTAGATGCCAGCGTTTGGCATTCTTCCATCATCCCTCTTGTGTATCCAGCTGGGGCTGATGGAGCCTCACAAATCAAGTCTCTCTGCCCATAAGAGGGATATTCTGCAGGAGCCTGTCTGTGGGACCAATTGGTGGCAAATTCTGGGTGGAGGGGAAGTCCCAGTTTTATAGGTCAGAGCAGGGGTGAAATCCAGCAGGTTCTGACAGGTTCTGGAGAACCGGTAGCGGAAATTTTGAGCAGTTCGGAGAACCGGCAAATGCCACCTCTGGCTGACACCAGAGTGGGGTGGGAATGGAGATTTTGCAGTATCCTTCCCCTGCCATGCCCACCAAGCCACACCCACAGAACCAGTAGTAAAAAAAAAAAATGAATTTCAACCACTGGTTCAGAAGTCTTCTGCCCCCCCCCCCTTTTTTTTTTGATCAAGGGTGCAGTAGAGATTCTCTGAAAATGACAGATTGCAGAATAATTTATCTCCTTTCTGCATAAGGTGGTCTTGGTTTAAGATCATTTAGAGCAGTGTTTTTCAAACTTGGCAACTTACGTGGATACGTGGATATCAAATCCCAAAATTCTCAGAGTCCATTGTACTTATTCTGGGCTTCTGAATAAAATTTCAGCTCTACTTATTATTTAACATTAGTGCGCATTTAATGCTAGCTTCATACAGCTTCCTGTACAATCCCATCTTGAAGTAGGTTACAGTTTCCTTCCTTCTTTCCTTCCTTCTTTCCTTCCTTCCTCCCTCCCTCCCTCCCTCCCTTCCTGCCTGCCTGCCTGCCTGCCTGCTTGCCTGCCATCCTTCCTTCCTTCCTTCCTTCCTTCCTTCCTTCCTTCCTTCCTTCCTTCCTTCCTTCCTTCCTTCCTTCTTTCCTTCCTTCCTTCCTTCCTTCCACTCACCAATCCATCCATCCATCCATCCATCCATCCATCTTCCTTCTTCCTTCTTTTTTTTCTATTATAGATGGGAATCTCCCCAATGTGGATGCTCAGTTTGATGGTAGTTTATTCAATCTCCGAATCAATTCAGACTTTGAAAAACAGAACGATACATTTGCGTCAAACCCTCTGATCAGCTCAGAGGCGCTGCAATAAATTCCTCCGTTTCGAAATGGTTTCACCCATGCACGAAAAGCTGATTCAGATTGGATGCTGCAGTTTATTTTATTTTTAATCTTATTTCAAAGATCCATGTGGGCCGTTTTACAAGAAGCAAATTTCCACATTCCGAACAAACCAAAGTCATTTTCGGAATCAATCTGACCGATGAAATCCTATTGGATCGATGATCCAGATGAATGGCTCGCGCTGCAACGGACCCACGCATCTCGGCTCTGAGAGGCCACACCGCACATCTGCTGTGGCATTGACCGTGGCAGTTGTCCGGCGGAAAGCACAGCACACCTGTTTGCAATGGAGCAGAGGCATTAAGCAGCCCAACCGAACTGTAATTAAGAAAAGGCCCTTGGAGGATCAGATATCCCCAATCTCTTTATATTAAAATTTCCCATGCAGTTAAAGGCGCAAATAAAAATAGCCGTTGAAAAATGAGCTCCTTCCAAACTGCATTACTAGGATGTAATTTCTGTTGGAGTCTCTCTGATTCCTTTCCACTCCCTCCCTGTAAATGTCAGGTTGCAGAGCTTATGATTTACCGTACTGGAGAGACGGCAGGTTCACGAGCAAAAAACACTTTTGCAAGAACGTTTGCTTAGGAAAAAAAAGGAGGAGAAAAAAAAAAACAAAAGGATCTCCAGCTCTTGAAGCCCTAAAGGGACTTGAACCCCAAAGCGCCAAAGAGAACAACGAGGATGTAAAGCATGGTACGATTCAGCGAGCAAAGAACTTTGGATATAATATAATTCTTGAAGAATGGGAGAATATGTGGACCAAAGGTCTAAAATTCACATTAAATTATAATTTAAAGGAAAACTTTTACAAGGTGCTGTATCATCGGTATCTAACACCAGATGAGCTGTTAAGAATGTATGAAGGTTTCTCAAATGAGCGTTGGAAATGTAAACGAAGAGAAGCACATTTTTATCAATTATGGCGGACAGCCATAGATGCCAACAAAAGTGTGTATAGTCAAGGCGATGGTTTTCCCAGTTGCAATGTCTGGCTGTGAATGTTGGACCATAAGGAAGGCTGAGCGCCAAAGAATGGAGGCCTTTGAACTCTGGTGCTGGAGAAGACTCCTGCGAGTCCCTTGGACTGCAAGGTGATCCAACCGGTCAGTCCTAGAGAAAATCCACCCTGACTGCTCTTGAGAAGGCCAGATCCTGAAGAGGAAACTCAAATACTTTGGCCACCTAATGAGAAGGAAGGACTCCCTGGAGAAGAGCCTAATGCTGGGAACGATGGAGGGCAAAAGAAGAAGAAGGGGACGGCAGAGAAGGAGGTGGCTGGACGGAGTCACTGAAGCAGTCGGCGTGAGCTTCAATGGACTCCAGAGGATGGTAGAGGACAGGAAGGCCTGGAGGAACATCGTCCATGGGATCGCGATGAGTCGGACACGACTTCGTGACTAACAACAACAACAATGGCAGACAGTCAACAAAGCAAAGAAATATTGGAGTAGGATTCACATCTTCATACAGAAGATTCTTAAAGGGAATATAAAGATGAAACCAGACACTTTTCTTTTAGCTTTAATGGATAAAGGTTTTGTAAAAAAAAAAAAAAGGGAATTCTGATGTTATATATGTTGAGGGCAGCAAGATGATTTTATGCACAACAATGGAAGGACGCTTTGATTCCCACAATGGACGAATGGCTGCAAAAATGGATGGAAGTTAGCAGAGGTGGCTAAATTGACGGCTTTGAATTTTGTTTCTCCCTGGAAACCACTTTTGGAGGTGTTGTGCTTGAGGTGGGGGAAAAAATGACAGCAAACAACACTCCTTACTAATAGTGATGATGTTACCTAGTTAGGGTAATGAAACATCTGCAAGAAAACAAGCAAGCTCAGAGAGCACCAACGACCCCACAGTCCCTTTCCTCCTCCTCCTCCTCCTCCTCCTCCTCCTCCTCCTCCTCCTCCTCCTCCTCCTCCTCCTCCTCCTCCTCCTCCTCCTCTTCCTCTTCCTCCTCCTCAAACCCATTCCCTTCTAACACTGATGATGTTACCAGTTGGATCATGAAACATCTGCAAGGAAATCAACAAACTCAGAGAGCACCAAGGACCCACAATCATCATTCTCCTCCTCCTCCTCCTCCTCCTCCTCCTCCTCCTCCTCCTCCTCCTCCTCTCTACCCACTCCACTTCCTTCTAGCACTGATGATGTCACCTACTTAGGGTAATAAAACAACCAAGCTCAGAGAGCACCAAGGACCCCTCAGTAACTGGGTATGTCTACTTTAATAATGGAAAGATCAGGGGTGACATGATTGATAGCAATCTTCCAATATCTGAAAGGCTGTCACAGAGAAGAAGAGGTCAACCTACTCTCCAAAGCATCAGAAAGGAGGACAAGAAGTAACAGATGGAAGATCATTAAAGGGAGATCCATCCTAGAACTAAGGAGAAATTTCAGTCCCCCTCACCATCCTGCCTTCTCCTCCTCCGACCCCTCTTCCTTCTAGCACTGATGATGTTCCCCAGTTGGGTCGTGAAACCTCTACAAGAAAACCACCAAGCTCACAGAGTACCAAGGAGCCCTCATTTCAACCCTGAGCTATAAATATTCTCCTTTATTGGTGGAGAAGTTTCTAGTTTTCAGGCATGGCCAATACCTACGGTGCAGTAAGAATTGTTTATTTGAGAGTTTGGGGCTGGTGTTTCTTGGTGGACTTTTAATATAGGCAAAGCGTGTGGGCAGCATAATTTATTTGTTTTAGTAATTCAGTCTAAGGGCCATAATTCATATGCTACTGAGAGGTGAACTATTATGAGAATATGGACATCCTTTATACAAGGGGTCAGTGCAGGGGTGCTATTCAGCAGGTTCTGACAGGTTCTGGAGAACCGGTAGCGGAAATTTTGAGTAGTTCGGAGAACCGGCAAATACCACCTCTGGCTGGCCCCAGAGTGGGGAGGGAATGGGGATTTTGCAGTATCCTTCCCCTGGAGTGGGGCGGGAGTGGAGATTTTGCAATATCCTTCCCCCAGGAGTGGGGAGGGAATGGGGATTTTGCAGTATCCTTCCCCCAGGAGTGGGTAGGGAACGGAGATTTTGCAATATCCTTCCCCCAGGAGTGGGGAGGGAATGGTGATTTTGCAGTATCCTTCCCCCAGGAGTGGGTAGGGAACGGAGATTTTGCAATATCCTTCTCCTAGGAGTGGGGAGGGAATGGGGATTTTGCAGTATCCTTCCCCTGGAGTGGGGTGGGAGTGGAGATTTTGCAATATCCTTCCCCCAGGAGTGGGGAGGGAATGGGGATTTTGCAGTATCCTTCCCCTGAAGTGGGGTGGGAGTGGAGATTTTTCAATATCCTTCCCCTAGGAGTGGGGAGGGAATGGGGATTTTGCAGTATCCTTCTCCTGGAGTGGGGTGGGAGTGGAGATTTTGCAATATCCTTCCCCCCAGGAGTGGGGAGGGAATGGGGATTTTGCAGTATCCTTCCCCTGCCACGCCCACCAAGCCACGCCCACAGAACAGGTAGTTTTTTTTTTTTTAAAAAAAAAAATGGATTTCACCACTGCTTCAGTTGTTGTGAATGCTCCAGTACTGAAGGTTTTTTAAGAAGAGATTGGGCAGCCATTTGTCTGGCATCGTATATAAGGTCTCCTGCTTGAGCAGGGGGTTGGACTAGAAGATCTCCGAGGTCCCTTCCAACTCTGTTATTCTGCGCATCCATACACATGTGTCTCACGAGAAATCTCCTTGTGGTTGTACAAGGACAATCCCGATCTCCTAATCTAATTAAGCCCGAGACTCTCCCCGACCTGGCTTAGCCTTAGATGATTCCCAAGAGGAAGGAACAGGTCTTGCTCTGGTCCAGCATGTCTCCAGCTGAGCTGCTGACTGTATCTCCCTGTTGTTTTGACCTCAACCTTTCTCCTTCATGCTGAGATATTTGCAGAGCTGTTGAACGGGGCTTTCAGTTGAGTGACCCTTGGAGGCCATCTGTTTTCAGGCCATGAAATATGGCCTACCCAGCAGACAGAAGCAACAGAGATAAAACTCCGGGGAGGAACTTTAAGCAGCCGATGAGGCGTGACTAATGATGACTGCAGTCTCATTAATCCGGGGCATAATTTATTGCGCCATTGGACTATTTAGCTGGCTGCCTAGGGAATTAACTCTTTCAAGTAGACAATCTATACATAACGGAAGGCTGTCATTGGGTGAAAAGCTCTCGTAAATTCATTAAGTCGGTTCGCCCGGATTCCGAGCAGAGCTACGTACGGCAAGGCTTCTCCTTCTCAGGGTCTCTCCCCTTCCCCTTCTCTTCCTTGGTCCTGCAAGCTATCTGGGTCATCCTGACATCCAACGAAAATAGCTTAGTACAGTGGGAGATTCAGAGAGTTACAGGACGGGCTTTCCCTCAGCAGCGAGCTGATTTATGGAGTTCCCGGGCCCACGTAGTAGTCAACCGTTTGGATGAGATTGGACTAGTTGGTCAAGTTGCCGTTAAGTTATGAGAATGAGGTTTTGCAACTTGGTGTTGAGGTATAGATGCAGCATCTCACAGGACTGCTACCGCCAGCCAGTCAGCTATGTGTCTAGCATAGAATAGTCAATTATATGCTCATCACCGTCTTTAATGGAATGTGTTCCTTCCTTCCTTCCTTCCTTCCTTCCTTCCTTCCTTCCTTCCTTCCTTCCTTCCTTCTGTCCTTTCCTCCCTCCCTTCCTCCCTCCCTCCCTCTCCTCCCTTCCTTCCTTGCTCCTTCCCTCACCTTGCTGGCTCCCTCCCTCCTTCCCTCCCTTCTTTGCCCCCTCCCTCCCTCACCTTCCTGGGTTCCTTACTCCCTCCCTCCCTCCCTCTTCCATAGAGTCCGGTGAAAATCAACCCCAATCCAACCAAAACGATTGTTTCTCTTCAGAAGGTCCCTTCAGTCTGATCTGATGATTTGGAAAATCAAGCTGATCCAACCTGACACTTTGACCTTTGAGGCATCAAAGCCAGCCAATTAAATTTGCTTTTCCAAAAGTTGCACAGTCCCAAATGGAGGAATTCGGTTCAATGATGATGATTCCTTTGGAATAGTCAATGTCATTCACAAAATGGTTTCAGTTTCAAGGTTACATGAAATCATCTTCAAAGCAGGTTCTTGAACGGAAGGTTGACCTGATATTCATGACTAAAGGATGGGTAGAATGGTAGAATGGGTCAAGGATGAGTAGACGAACCCTTCAGGTTTCTCAGCCACATTCTAGCCTAGTGTGACTATACCATTGAGCACCTGCCAAGGTCACTCCAAGCAGGAGATCCTAGTCTTTTCTTGAATGGTTTTTACCTGCAATGTTTATTGCTCCATGAAGCACATAACTTAACTTAACTGATAAGCCAAATTGACTTAATTATTATTTATTGCTTCTATTCACATTTATATATATATGTTTATTTTGACTGTTCACCGCCCTGAGTCCTTCGGGAGAAGGGCGGTATAAAAAATTAAATAAATAAATAAATAAATAAATAAATAAATAAATAAATAAATAAAGGCCCCATTGTGTAGAATACACTTCATCTAGTTGACCCATTGTTGAGCTGACACAATACACTAAGCTACTCTGGTTTGGTTCTGCAACCCAACAAGACAAACACAGACTTCAGAGGATAATTAGAACTGCAGAAAAAACAATGGCTACTAACCTGCCTTCCATGGAAAACCTGTATATTGCACGAGTCAAAAAGAGGGCTGTGAAAATATCTACAGACCCCTCGCATCCTGGACATAAACTGTTTCAACTCCTACCCTCAAAACGACACTATAGAGCACTGCACACCAGAACAACTAGACACAAGGACAGTTTTTCCCCAAACACTATCACTCTGCTAAACAAATAATTCGCTCAACACTGTCAAACTATTCACTAAGTCTGCATTATTATTAATCTTCTCATCGTTCCTACCACCCATCTCCTCCCGCTTATGACTGCAAGACTGTAACTTTGTTGCTTGTATCCTTCCGATTTATATTGATATTGTTTCCTCGTATGATTTGATTGCTTATTTGTTCCCTACGACTATCATTAAGTGTTGTACCTTATGATTCTTGACAAATGTATCTTGTCTTTTTATGTACAGTGAGAGCTTATGCACCAAAGACAAATTCCTTGTGTGTCCAATCACACTTGGCCAATAAAGAATTCTATCTAGCTATCGACTCAAACGCTAACAGACAAGGCACAATCACTAAGTAAACGTTGATGTGCAAAAGCAGGTCTCACGAAGTGTGTCATGTGACTGCAGAGCTTATCGAAACAGGATCCTTTTACACAGGTCATCCTTCTCCCAATCTTTGGGGTGTCCGTGAAGAAGCGGAAAACTTCTTCTCCTTCCCCCACACCTAAACTTGACTCCCTTCTTTTGATTTCATAAGGTTTCTTAGAATAGAATAACAGAGTTGGAAGGGGCCTTGGAGGTCTTCTAGTCCAATCCCCTGCTTAGGCAACAAACCCTACACCACTTCAGACAAATGGTTATCCAACATCTTCTTAAAAACTTCCAGTGTTGGAGCATCTACAACTTCTGGAGGCAAGTTGTTCCACCAATTAATTGTTCTCACTGTCAGGAAATTTCTCCTTAGTTCTAGGTTGCTTCTCTCCTTGATTAGTTTCCACCCGTTGCTTCTTGTCCTACCCTCAGGTGATTTGGAGAAGAGCTTGACTCCCTCTTCTTTGTGGCAGCCCCTGAGATATTGGAACTCTGCTATCATGTCTCCCCTGGTCCTTCTTTTCATTAAACTAGACATACCCAGTTCCTGCAACCGTTCTTCATAGGTTTTAGCCTCCAGTCCCCTAATCATCTTGGTTGCTCTTCTCTGCGCTCTTTCTAGAGTCTCCACATCTTTTTTTACATCATGGCGACCAAAACTGAATGCAGTATTCCAGGTGTGGCCTTACCAAGGCCTGGTAAAGTGGTATTAACACTTCACGTGATCTTGATTCTATCCCTCTGTTGATGCAGCCTAGAACAGGGTTGGCTTTTCCAGAATTGATTCTGTGGGTGTCACCCCTGTCACTGCCTTCCAATCCCCTTGAACTTTTGTATTCCTGGAACCTCCCATTTCAAAGAACAGCCTTCTAACCTCCCATGTCCAGAAGAGCAAATGACCTTCCTCGACTTGTTATGGTTATCGCCGGCTGGCCGCCCAAGGAGGAGATAGAAAAATACCACTTTGCCCTTGTCTTCCTCCCCCCAGGTGACAAGACCACACACGCCAGAAGGGATGAGTCCTGTCTGAGTTCCATCCCACGTGATGAACCTCTGGGCAGTTGAATGAAGGGTTCATTAGGGAGGGAATACCACACAGTGTGATGGGCAAAGATGGATGAGATGGAAAGCGGTAGAGGAGGAGGAGGAAGGAGAGGAGGGCAGTCAACATTTTCACCCCAAAAAATAAGGGAAATTCTTGAGACTTTTTCACAAATCCAAGTAGAATAGAATCACAGAATTGGAAGGGACCTTGGAGATCTTCTAGTCCAACACCCTGCTCAGGCAGGAAACCCTACACTACTTCAGACAAATGGTTATCCAACCTCTTCTTAAAAACTTCCAGTGTTGGAGCATTCACAACTTCTGCAGGCAAGTAGTTCTATTGGTTGATTGTTCTCACTGTCAGGAAATTTCTCCTTAGTTCTAAGTTGCTTCTCTCCTTGATAGTTTCCACCCGTTACTTCTTGTCTTGCCCTCAGGTGCTTTGGAGAATAGCTTGACTCCCACTTCTTTGGGACTCTACTCTACTCTACTCTACTCTACTCTACTCTACTCTACTCTACTCTACTCTACTCTACTCTACTCTATTCTATTCTATTCTATTCTACTCTACTCTACTCTACTCTACTCTACTCTACTCTACTCTACTCTACTCTATTCTATTCTATTCAACGTTTGCAAACCAAGTCATGAGACAAACGCACACAAGCATTGCAACTTACATTTGAATTTTTAGGACAAAATGTGTGCAAACAGATGCTGAAAGGAGGCAAAATAAGTTTAAGGTTGAGAAAGAAAGAAAGAAAGAAAGAAAGAAAGAAAGAAAGAAAGAAAGAAAGAAAGAAAGAAAGAAAGAAAGAGAAAGAAAGAGAGAGAGAGAGAAAGAGAAAGAAAGAAAGAAAGAAAGAAAGAGAGAGAGAGAGAAAGAAAGAGAGAGAGAAAGAGAGAGAGAAAGAAAGAAAGAAAGAGAAAGTGAGAGAGAAAGAAAGAGAGAGAGAAAGCAAGAGAAAGAAAGAGAGAGAGAAGGAAAGAGAAAGAAAGAAAGAAAGAAAGAAAGAAAGAAAGAAAGAAAGAAAAAGAAAGAAAGAAAGAAAGAAAGAAAGAAAGAAAGAAAGAAAGAAAGAAAGAAAGAAAGAAGGGGGAAAAAGGATCTTGAGGGAAAGCAAAACTGGCAATGTCATCCATCTCTCGAAGAAGGCTGCTGTCATTGTTATCTGTCGGATGGCCCCTGGGGGGGGACGAGATTCCCCGGGCAAACCCACCCACCCACCCCTCTTTCCCTAATCTGTGATGGTTTTCAGAGCGATACGGAGAATAATTCCCAGTTATTCGGCATGTTGGATGAACTGGCTTAGCCATGCATTTCCCAAATAGATATCCTGGCTGTCAGGATGCCGTTAAGAGAAAGAGGGTCTTTTTGTCTCCGAATCACAGCGGTAGAGATTAGCCAAGACATGACCCAGCCATTGCTCTCCTGCTACAAGGTCAGAGGTCATCAAGAGGCTGATAAAACCAAGCATCTGAAGCCAAAGTATCTTTGGGTATTGATGTTGGTGCAAACAATTGGAAGAGGTTCCCTTGGGAATGGGGAAGGTGGATGTGTTTTCCCATGGGCTCATTTCTCATCGGTATTCAACCAATATTCAAGATAGGTAGTAGTAACAGGAACAAGGGTTGGAAGGGACCTTGGAGGTCATCCAGTCCAACCCCCTGCTCATGCAGGAGCCCTATAGTAGGGATTCGAACTGCCGACCTTTCTGATCGACAAGCTCAGCGTCTTAGCCACTGAGCCACCTAGCCAGGCTTCAAGGTTGCCGTGTTCTTCCCTGAGGAACATCTCCATCTCCATCTTCCTTCCTTCCCTTTTTCCTTCCTTCCCTTCCCTTCCCTTTCCTTCTTTCCTTCCTTCCTTCCTTCCTTCCTTCCTTCCTTCTTTCCTTCCTTCCCTTCCCTTTCCTTCCTTCTTTCCTTCCTTCCTTCCTTCCTTCCTTCCTTCTTTCCTTCCTTCCTTCCTTCCTTCCTTCCTTCTTTCCTTCTTTCCTTCTTTCCTTCCTTCCCTTTCCTTCTTTCCTTCTTTCCTTCTTTCCTTCTTTCCTTCTTTCCTTCCTTCCCTTTCCTTCTTTCCTTCTTTCCTTCTTTCCTTCCTTCCTTCCTTCCTTCCTTCCTTCCTTCCTTCCTTCTTTCCTTCTTTCCTTCCTTCCCTTTCCTTCTTTCCTTCTTTCCTTCTTTCCTTCTTTCCTTCTTTCCTTCTTTCTACCTAACCATAGAAGTGTCTTGATTTTGAGTGCTTGGATTCCTTATCATTTCTGCACAGAGGCTCTAGTTTAAATTTGCAACCGTATAAACGTTGGATCATAGAGGGACGCAGTGGCTCAGTGGCTAAGACACCTTCCGTCACTTTACAATAATATTAGTACTCATATAAACATATAGTTCTTTTTTTTTTTTTTTATTGCAAAAGTTTTACAATTACATTTTCACCCCTTTTTTCACCCCCCCACCTCCCTCCCCAAACTTCCCATCCTCCCTAACCCTCCCTAACCCTCCCCCCCCAGACTTCCCTATTACATACTCATAACTAATAACACTAATATATAAACCTGAACCCATCCCTCCCCCTATATAATTTTTCCTCTTTGTCTCTTTACATTAAAATATTTCTAATACATTATTTTCAAATAAAAGCTATTTGATACTTTCTAGTTTGGTATTTGTTCTGAACATATTCTATCCACCTTTTCCATTCCCATTCATAAGTCTCTTGTGAACAATCTTTTAAATACGCTGAAATCTTCGCCATCTCTGCAAAACTGGCCATCTTCAAAGTCCATTCCTCGATAGTAGGCAAAGCTTCATTCTTCCAATATTTACCTATCAACAATCTTGCTGCTGTTATCATATACAATATTAGTTTTATTTCACCCCGTGTAAAACCCTTAACTATACCCAATAAAAACAATTGTGGAGAAAATTGAATTTTTTTCTTCAAAACATTCTGCATGACCCACCAAATTTTTATCCAAAAAGCCTTAACTTTCCTACAGGTCCACCATACATGATAATACGTAGCATCCAAACATTCGCATCTCCAACATTTTGGCTGAACATTAGGGTACATACATGACAACTTTTTAGGATCCAAATGCCATCTATAAAACATTTTATAAAAATTTTCCCTCAAATTCTGCGACTGTATACATATAGTTCTTAAGCTTTGTTCACTATTTAAGCATAATATGTTAGGAAATGAATACTTTTTCCCTTCATTCTGTATATTTATTTATCTCTTAAACGTACGTTTATTTATAATAACATCCATATTTTTGTTCTAACACTATACATTTGTCTTGGCTGCCCTCTTGTTATCTATCCAATCATAAAATTGTTCCCAGATTTTGTAGTACTGAGTTTTGCTTTTATCCTTGAGTTCCGAAGTCCATTTCTGCGCAGTTAAAAGGTTTTCAGTAATATTTCCTCTTCAGTTGGAATATCGTTCTCTTTCATTTTTGAGCGAAGGCTATTCGTGCCGCTGTGACTATATGCAATAATAAATAATTCGTATCTTTCTTATATTTTCTTTCTATAATTCCCAAGAAGAAAAATTCCAGTTTGACCTCTATATCTGTTAGCAAAATTTCTTCCAGCCAGTTCTTTAGTAAATTCCAAAATTTCTGCGCCTTTGGACATTCCCACCACATGTGGTAGTAATTCCCAATGATCTCGCCACATTTCCAGCATATCGAGGATTTCCCCTTATTCATTTGTGATAATCTTGTGAGGGGGGGGGAAGGTGCCACCTATAGAACATCTTATAGAGGTTTTCCTTGTAGGAAGTTGCTGGTGTGATTTTTAAATTTTTTCCCCATAAACTTTGACAATTGAGCAGGATGTGGTCTCCTGGTTCTCTAGAGAAGTCCTGGCAATCATAGGATGACACTATTTTTTTCCCCCTTTGAGGGGAGACACTTGGCCACGATCCCAAACCAGAGCCCATTCAGTAGAGCTTAATTTTGTATGGCTTTACTTGTTTTCTGATTGAGCAATATTGGAAACAAAATAATTAAGCAAGTTAAGGTCTCGCTTGTAGGATGGAAAGTAATTATGGAGAAGTGTTAAGATGAGGAGATGAATGGACAAGGGTGGGTGGGATTCTGATCAGAAATTAATGAGGAAAATGAGTTTCCCCTGACTTATTTGAAGCTTGGACAATACACAAACTTTCCCAGCTGGGTTACTTCAAAGAGATCTTCAACATGCTGCCTGTCAGTAATTAATAGATAGCAGGGTCCATCTTCCTCTGGAATTTCCTCTGTTGAACTTTGTGATATAGGAGGAAGAAGAAGGAGAGGAGGAGGAGGAGGACGAGGAGGAGGAGGAGGAGGAGGAGGAGGAGGAGGAGGAGGAAGAAGAAAAGGAGGAAGAGGAGGAAGGAAGGAAGGAAGGAGAAGAAGCCTTGGTGGCGTAGCAGACTAAAGCACTGTTAAGTAACACCAGCTGCCTGCAATTACTGCAAGTTCGAATCTCACCAGGCTCAAGGTTGACTCAGCCTTCCATTCTTTCGAGGTAGGTAGAATGAGGACCCGGTTTGTGGGGGCAATAAGCTGACTTTGTATAAAAAAGAACACCGCTTAGGGGGGCCAAAAGCCCTATTAAGCAGGTATATACAAAAGTATGAAGGCTATTGCTTAATGCATTGTAAGCTGCCCTGAGTCTCCGGAAAAGGGCGGCATATAAATTGAACCAATAAATAAATAAATAAATAAGAAGATGACAAAGAAGATGACAAAGAAGAAGAAGAAAAAGAGGTGGAGGAGGAGGAGGAAGAGAAGGAGGAAAGAAGGAAGGAGAAGAAGAAGATGACAAAGAAGAAGAAGAAGAGGAGGAGGAGGAGAAAAAGGAGGAAGAGGAGGGAAGGAAAGAGGAGGAGAAGAAGAAGAGGAGGAGGAGGAGGAGGAGACATTCAAGATAATATTTTCTCCTTTCTAATAGTGCTCCTTGCCTTATTATTCCAAGCCTTTTAGCCCATAGCAATCAGCGCTTCTTCTCCCACGCTTGTGAATTTTTGCAGATCAGGATGACAACTTGACAGTTGTGACACGAAGCCGCCAAGTCCATCAAGAGATGACAGCTTCCCCTTTAGTGGTTTTCTTCGATCTTCCATCTTGTGGTGATATCTGGAGGTTGCTCCATCTTTAGACCAGCATTGATCTCTCTAATAATCCCAATGAGTTGAGTCAGCTGACTTGGTGACGAGTCCTCATTTACCGACCATTCGAAGTTGCAACGGCAATGAAAAAACCTGATTTATGGCCATTGCAAGCATCAATGTCGAGGAGTACCTGTACTCTGAAATTTCAAGAAGTGGTCAATGAGCTGAAGAGTTTGGAGGCCCCTGATTGACAACTTTCAATAGCCCACTGGAGTTGGATGGCCAATACATCGAAGTAAATGAAATTAAATGAAAATATCCACCCCTTCGGAACTCCGCAATGCAGGCATCCACCCAGCCCTCATGCAGAGGGCATTCTGTGCTTGCAAGGGGAGTGCAGGTTATGGAGAGCGCATTGCCCAACGCATAGAGTAGGGCACATTGTCAGACAAAAGATAACACAAAGTAGGGTGGAACGAATTAAGGCTAGAAAAATGAGAATGTGAGAGCAGTCAAGCATCAAAATTTCCACCGTCCTTATTAAAATCTTTCTCTTTTTTTCTTTCTCTTTCTTTTTTCCTTCCTTCCTTCCTTCCTTCCTTCCTTCCTTCCTTCCATTCTTTCTTTTTCTTTCTTTCTTTCTCTTTTTCTTTTTCTTCTTTTTCTTTCTTTTTCTTTTTCTTTCTTTTCTTTATTTCCCTCCTTTCCTTTCCTTTGCCCTTTCCTTCCTTCCTTCCTTCCTTCCTCTTTTCCTTTTCTTCCTTCCTTCCTTATTCTTCCTTCCTTATTCTTTTCTTCCTTCCTTCCTTATTCTTCCTTCCTTATTCTTTTCTTCCTTCCTTATTCTTTTCTTTCTTTTCTTTCTTTTCTTTTCTTTCTTTCTTTCTTTCTTTCTTTCTTTCTTTCTTTCTTTCTTTCTTTCTTTCTTTCTTTCTTTTCTTTTCCTTCCTTTCCTTTCCCTTCCTTTCCCCTTTCCTTCCTTCTTTTCTTTTTATGTACACTGAGAGCATATGCACCAATACAAATTCCTTGTGTGTCCAATCACACATGGCCAATAAAAAATCCTATTCTATTCTATTCTATTCTATTCTATTCTATTCTATTCTATTCTATTCTATTCTATTCTATTCTATTCTATTCTATTCTATTCTTTCTTCCTTTTCTTTCTCTCTCTCTCTCTCTTTCTCTCTTTCTTTCTTTACTTTTCCCCTTCTCTTTTTCTTTTTTTCTTTCGTTCTTTCTAGCCTAGAAACAGCTGCAAAAAGAGGGAGCACAATGCAGGAGGGAAATTAGGTGGAAACATCTTAGAGACTGTTTCAAAACCCGTGTAACCTTCCTCCTGGAAATCCATTTAAACTCTCAGAGCCTTATGAGAGATTAAAGCGAGCTGTTTCCGGTTTCAACCTCCGATCCTTTCTAAACCCATCTCTCTCTCTCTCTTTTCTCCCAGACCCCTTCCGCCTGCTCCAAACGAACACCGCAAACACAACTGAGACACCCACCTCTCTCTCTCTCTCTCTCTCTCTCTTTTTCCAGGGCTGAATTTGAACTCACCGCTTCTATCAAGCTTCTATCTTGTGTGGACCTAAGAATGTTTACTTTGAGCTGTAAGTACGATGACCCCCCTCTCATCTAATAGGTCTTTCTGTATATATTATCAAATACTTAAAGAGTTTTCTTCTTCTTCTTCTTTTTGGAAACATTACAATCCCATGCTTTTTTGGAGCAGTTTGTTTTGACAGAAAGGCATTAAGGGGGCGAAACTGATAGCCTAAGGACCACTTACCGACTTTGATCATCCGAAGTCATTGGTCTCCAAAGGAAAAGCTTTGTATATATTAGTGGGGAAAATTAATTTTATTGCTGGCTGCAGGTTCTTCTTTTTGCTCAAATGAGGGCATCCTGCCCCAGCCACCTTCACTCGGCTTTTTTCCTATGTTCAGGTGTCTTAAGATAAAGGTAAAGGTTCCCCTCGCACATATGTGCTAGTCGTTCCTGACTCTAGGGGGCGGTGCTCATCTCTGTTTCAAAGCCGAAGAGCCAGCACTGTCCAAAGACATCTCCGTGGTCATGTGGCCGGCATGACTCAACGCCAAAGGCGCACGGAACGCTGTTCCCTTCCCACCAAAGGTGGTCCCTATTTTTCTACTTGCATTTTTTTTACGTGCTTTCAAACTGCTAGGTTGGCAGAAACTGGGACAATTAACGGGAACTCACCCTGTTACGCAGCACCAGGGATTCGAACCGCTGAACTGCCAACCTTTCGATCGACAAGCTCAGCGTCTTAGCCACTGAGCCACCACGTCCCCTTCACTGAATTACATTCAGGGTGTCTTAGCCTGACCTAATACAGGTAATCCTCGACTTACGACCACAACGGAGCCCAAAATCTCTGTTGTCAAGCGAGACATCCGTTAAGAGAGTTTCGCCCCTTTTTTACGACCTTCCTTGCCACGTTTGTTAAGCGAATCGCTGCCGTTTTATTTTTTATTTTATTTTATTTTGAATTTGTATACCGCCCTTCTCCCTGAGGACTCAGGGCGGTGAACAGCCAGATAAAAACATCAGATACAAATATTAAAACACATTTAAAAATATATATAGATTTGGCCCCATTAATTAAAACGATAAGCAAAACGTTGATAAATGAGTCGCACGGTTGTTAAGTGAATCTGGCTTCCCCCTTGACTTTGCTTGTTGGAAGGTCGCAAAAGGGGGTTGTGTGACCCCCCCCACCCCCCCGGGACGCTACATGTATGAAGGAGTTGCCAAGTGTCTGAATTTTGATCACGGGCACATTTCCGGACTTCCGGAACTTCCGGTAGGCCCATTTTTCCTCCTCCCAGAGCCTCCGCACGGGCCCTGCACTTATCTGGCATCCAAAACAGGCTGAATGGAGACTCCTGGGAAGGTTTTTTTTTTTAATTTGATTTATATGCCGCCCTTCTCCGGAGACTCAGGGCGGCTTACAGTGTGCTAAGCAATAGCCTTCATCTTTTTGTATATTTTTATACAAAGTCAGCTTATTGCCCCCACAAACTGGGTCCTCAATTTACCTACCTTAGAAAGGATGGAAGGCTGAGTCAACCTTGAGCCTTGGCGAGATTCGAACCTGCAGTAATTGCAGGCCGCTGGTCTTAATAACCAGCTTAATAACAGGGTGCCTTAGACCACTGTACTACCAAGGCTCTTCTAAGGGTGGGGCAGGGTAGGCGAGGTCAGCCAGTCCTTTCAACTATCGGTTCGGCAAACCACATTAAAATTAACATCCGATTCGCCTGAACCGGCTGAATCCCATCTCTGGTACAAGATCTCCTACCTTGAGCATGGAGTTGGACTAGGAAACCTCTGAGGTGCCTTCCAGCCCTATGACTGTATGTTTTTTTTTTTTTTAGTTTGATTTATATGCCGCCCTTCTCCGAAGACTCAGGGCGGCTTACAATGTGCTCAGCAATAGCCTTCATCCTTTTGTATATTTATACAAAGTCAGCTTATTGCCCCCCACAAACTGGGTCCTCATTTCACCTACCTTAGAAAGGATGGAAGGCTGAGTCAACCTTGAGCCTTGGCGAGATTCGAACCCTGCAGTAATTGCAGGCAGCTGCAATTAATAATAACCAGCTTAATAACAGGGTGCCTTAGACCACTGTACCACCAAGGCTCTTGTTTTATCTCACCTGGATTGAAAACGTAAGAGGGTGTGGCTTGATGGCCAGTTTCCCTTCTTGTGAAATGAATCCTCCCGTTTTTCATTCCTTCCCTTCCTCTGACCAGGGCACCTTGCAACTGAAAAAGGAAATGCTTGTGTAGAGATAGGACCCCACGGCCCAACTCCATCAATTTCAGCCGTACCATTAATCTTCCTTTTGCAACCCCCCCCCCCACTCGCCTGGTCCCCCCTCCCCAGCTTTACCCCCTTTATTCTGGGAATGCCATATTACAAGAATAACCTTTCCATCAACTTCCATCCCGCCTACCCTGCCTCCTGCCCCCAAGGCCCCGCAAGGGGTGTGAGTGAGGACACCCCTGTACCGGCCTTAGCAGTTCTCGGCTGAGTTCTGAGCAAATATGAAGTGTTTATTTTGAAAGATTACCGGTTATCTCTATACTTTCAACCTCTCTCCCTTTAATGAAGAGAAACCGATTCTCCAGCGCTATCTGTGGACCGAAGCTGCGGGGTTGGATGAGATGAGTCATTGGGGTCTCTCGGTCTTGTCTCCCCATCCCCGAAGCAGTCGACATTCAAGACCAGACACCCGAGCCTGGGACAGAGAGGAAATGGTCTCAAAATCTGCATTCTGACAAGCTTTACATCATGGATTCGGTCATCCGTCTGCCTTCTCAACACAACTCCCTAATTTTTAGGAGGAGGGAGGGAAGACAGAGAAGTGGGAAGAAGGAAGGAAGGAAGGAAGGAAGGAAGGAAAGGAAGGAAGGAAGGAAGGAAGGGGAGGAGGAGGAGAAGAAGGAGAAGGACAAGAGGAGGAGGAGGAGTTGAAGAAGAAGGAGAAGGAGGAGGAGGAGGAGGTGAAGGAGAAGGAGGAGAGGAGGAGGAGGTGAAGAAGAAGGAGAAGGAGAAGAAGGAGGAGGAGGAGGAGAAGAAGACGACGAGGAGGAAGAGGAGAAAAGAAGAAGAGGAGGAGGAGGAGGAAAAGGAAGAGGAGGAGGAGGAAGAAGAAGGAGGAGGAGGAGAAGAAGAAGAGGAGGAGGAGGAGGAGGAGGAGAAGAAGAAGAAGAAGAAGAAGAAGAAGAAGAAGAAGAAGAAGAAGAAAGAAGAAGAGAGGAGGAGGAGGAGGAGGAGGAGGAGGAGGAGGAGGAGGAGGAGGAGGAGGAGGAGGAGGAGGAGGAGGAGGAGGAGGAGAAGAAGAAGAAGAGGAGGAGAAGAGAAGGAGGAGGGAGGGAAAGAGAAGGAGGAGGAGGAGAAAGAGAAGGAGGAGGAGGAGAAGGAGAAGGAAAGAAGAAGAGGCAAAGGAGAAGGAGAAGAGGAGGAGGAGGTGGCGAAGAAGAAGAAGAAGGAACAACTACATCAGTTCAGAACTGAAGAAGCTTCTTGGATGAGAAGCGAAATGTTTTCAAAGTAAAAAAACCAGGAAAGTCCAGTTGCCTTTTGGGTCTACAAGGAGATCTGCCAAACGGGATCAGAAAGTTGTAGTCGCTGCTGTTGTAACAGCAAGTCACATTGTTAGTGGGAGGAGTGTGATTATTCATAGAACCAAGACCAAAAAGAAATAAAACGCTTTTATCCTTTTCTTTTTGGCTGCAAGTTTGAGGGTATTTCCTCTCTAAAGCTGGTTTCTGCCTCCCAAACCTGCTGCAAAAGGCTGCCCCATAAATCACGCCAAATCTTCTTTGGAATCCATAGAATTTAAAATTGTGTGCGTTGACCTAAACCGTGCCTGGAGTATCTCAAATGGAAGTCGGTTTCATTTTTTTTTTTTTTTTTAATCACATGCACAAAATCCAGAACTGATATCCAAATAAAAAAACATAAATACCTTCTCCTCTTTGAATCGATCAATCAGTATAACCGTTCCTGCTTTATCTTCCTTGCTGTTGAAATAACATGTATTTCTATTTGCACTTAATAATCTCCATTCCCTCCCCCACTCCAGGGGGGAGGATGCTGCAAAATCCCCATTCCCTCCCCACTCCAGGGGGAAGGATATTGCAAAATCCCCCATTCCCTCTCCACTCCAGGGGGAAAGATATTGCAAAATCCCCATTCCCACCCCACTCCAGGGGGAAGGATATTGCAAAATCCCCATTCCCTCTCCACTCCAGGGGAAAGATATTGCAAAATCCCCATTCCCACCCCACTCCAGGGGGAAGGATATTGCAAAATCCCCATTCCCTCTCCACTCCAGGGGGAAGGATATTGCAAAATCCCCATTCCCACCCCACTCCAGGGGGAAGGATATTGCAAAATCCCCATTCCCTCTCCACTCCAGGGGGAAGGATATTGCAAAATCCCCATTCCCACCCCCACTCCAGGGGGAAGGATATTGCAAAATCCCCATTCCCTCTCCACTCCAGGGGGAAAGATATTGCAAAATCCCATTCCCACCCCACTCAGGGGAAGGATATTGCAAAATCCCCATTCCCTCTCCACTCCAGGGGGAAGGATATTGCAAAATCCCCATTCCCACCCCACTCCAGGGGGAGGATACTGCAAAATCCCCATTCCCTCTCCACTCCAGGGGGAAGGATACTACAAAATCCCCATTCCCTCCCCCACTCCAGGGGGAGGATACTGCAAAATCCCCATTCCCTCTCCACTCCAGGGGAAGGATATTACAAAATCCCCATTCCCTCCCCATTCCTGGGGGAGGATATTGCAAAATCCCCATTCCCTCCCCCACTCCAGGGGGAGGATACTGCAAAATCCCCATTCCCCTCCCCACTCCAGGGGAAGGATACTACAAAATCCCCATTCCCTCCCCCACTCCAGGGGGAGGATACTGCAAAATCCCCATTCCCTCTCCACTCCAGGGGAAGGATATTGCAAAATCCCCATTCCCACCCCACTCTGAGGCCAGCCAGAGGTGGTATTTGCCGGGTTCTCCGAACTACTCAAAATTTCCACTACCGGTTCTCCAGAACCTGTCAGTACCTGCTGTATTTCACCCTTGATGGATCCTCAAAAATCCAAGATCCTTCAGATCCAGCCACATCGGTGAGAGCTTCAGATGCAAACCCCCCCCCTTAAAATCTGCACAGCCTGGTGTGGAACGATCCCATTTGATTTATTTAAGCTGTCTCTTCTGTATACATTTTGACTTTGCTGTCACGGATAAACACCGGGTACCTTGGAGACAAAAAGGAACAGTTAGCTATTTAAAGACCCCTGTTTCGCTATGGTTTCAATTGCCTGTAAAATTACCTAACAGCTACGTACGTTTTCAGAACGGAGCAAATCATTATTTATAAATTCTTGATCATCATTGTAACCATTGTCTATCCCAGTGATGACGAAACCTTTCCCGCACCGAGTGCCCAAACCGAAACACACATACATGTGTGTACATGTGTGCACACTGGAGTGCCAGCGTGCCGGAGACCCAAAGAGCAGCTGGCTGGCGTGCTCTTGGGGGCCGTTTGGGGGGCTGTTTTGGGGCCAGAAAACAGCCTGTTTTTTGGGCCATTTTCCGAAGACCAGTTGGCCAGAAATGTGCGCCGGAAACCACATGCGCTCCGGAAACCAGAAGAGCAGCTGGCGACGATGTGCATGCCCCCTGTTAGGATATGGTGTAAATCTACCAAGTTGTCCAGGCAATATATGTGTTCTATCACTTTAAATGTATTCAGTAACTTTAAGATGTAATGCTGAGTAATTGTACTGATGAGTCATTGTAACTGACTGCTGACTAACTGCTGACTGCAATTATCATAATTGTACTGTTGAGTCATTGCACTGCTGACTTCACTTATCTTAAGTGGATAATTACTAGTGTAAACTGTATATAAGGAGAGAGCCGAGCTATAGTCATTGTTGGACCTGCTCTCATCATTGCTTGACTTGTTGCTTGACTTGCTGGTTGGAACTGTTACTATCGTGTATGAAGGAGTTCTCATCATGGATGGATATGCTACCATCGTGATTTGTTACCAGCGTTGAATTGCTGTTTATTACCAACTGCTGTTTGTATGGTAAGAAGATATCTGTAACTTCGGACTGATTTGAATGGCTAAAGACTTGGATTGATTAAAAGACTATGCAATTGTTTTTCACTACAAAGTAAAAGCTTTGTTAAACCAGTTTGTATGTATTGTATTCATTGCTCTCAGTACCGTTTCTCTGTGCACTTACTCTGCTGGTTGGTAGCACAACAATATCCTTAACACCCCCAGAGAGAGCTCTGTGTGCTAACTCTGGCACATGTGCCATAGGTTCATCATCACAAGTCTATCCACTGCAGGTCTCTTCTGCATCAGAGGTGGGTTCTACTTACCTTTACTACCAGTTCGCCGCGCGCCCATGCGGTCTTCTGTGCATGCGCAGATCAGAGAGGGGTTCCAGCAGGTTCTGGCCAGTTCTGGAGAACCGGTAGCGGAAATTTTGAGTAGTTCGGAGAACCGGTAGTCAAAATTCTGACTGGCTCCGCCTCCATCTATTCTCTGCCTTACCATTCCCAGCTGATTGGGAGGAAATGGGGATTTGCAGTAACCTTCCCCTGGAATGGAGATTTTACAGTATCCTTCCCCTGGAGTCGGGTGGGAATGGAGATTTTACAGTATCCTTCCCCTGGAGTCGGGTGGGAATGGAGATTTTACAGTATCCTTCCCCTGCCATGCCCACCAAGCCACACCCACAGAACCGGTAGTAAAAAAATTTGAAACCCACCACTGGCGCAGATCAACTTTGATGACGTCCGGGTCAGAGGGCGGAGCTTCCTGCTGGTTTTACTATCAGTTCTTGTGAACCGGTCCGAACCGGGGACAACCCAACATTGTTCTGCATGTTTCTAACCCATATGGTCCTGAGTTTTCTATAGCCAATGGGGCCAGCAATATTGGCTGATGTGGTTGATCCATCTTGTTTGAGGATCTCTTTTCGTGGATGCTTTTGATCAAGTGGGATTCATTCTATGATCTCCTTGATCCCCCTGCCATGACCCCAGGATATGGCAACTGTCATAAATTTATTTATTTATTTATTTATTTATTTATTTATTTATTTATTTATTTATTTATTTATTTATTTATTTATTTATTGGTTCGATTTATATGTCGTCCTTCTCTGGAGACTCAGGGCGGCTTACAATGCGTTAAGCAATAACCTTCATTCTTTTGTATATACCTGCTTAGTAGGGCTTTCGCCCCCCCCCCAAGCGGTGTTCTTTTTTTTTATACAAAGTCAGCTTATTGCCCCCACAAACCGGGTCCTCATTTTACCTACCTCGGAAGGATGGAAGGCTGAGTCAACCTTGAGCCTGGTGAGATTTGAACTTGCACTAATTGCAGGCAGCTGGCAGCTAACTGCTACTTAACAGCACTTTAGTCCGCTGTTCCACCAAGGCTCCTACTACTACATGCCAAGTGTGATTTTTGATCACGTGACTATGGGTTGTTTTTTTTTTTTTGCTGCAACAGTCATAAGTGTGAAAGACTATCATAAGTCACTTTTTTCAGTGCCGTTGTAACTTCAAACAGTCCCTAAAAGGAATGGTTATAAGTCAAGGAATACCTGTATATCAAAACGCAGTCTGATATTTAATCATATGGGGAGGGGGAAAGCAGAGGCATGGGTGAAATGGACTAAGAGGAAGCTGTATTTAATCTTTCGGTACATGCATGCAATCTGCAAATAATTATTTTAGGATAAAATGTGGGAGGGGAGAAATAGGCGGCTGTACTGTATTTCCCTTTTAGCTTTAGATGAAAATTGTCTGTTGTGAATGGCAAACGGGGCAGCTAAAAAAAATGAGCAAATTCTCCAGTTTGGATGTCTTTAATCTAAGCAGGTCATGGAACAGCCAACATTCATTTGAAATGAGGGGGAAATTCCATTTTCATGTAAGCTTTTAGAAGGGACTGCCCAGGGTGTCATGTTCGAACGATGAACTCACGTCCAATGTGTATCCACCAGGGGGAGCTGTTAGTTAGAGACTACTGAAACTATTGTTATTGTCGTTGTTTATCCTCGACTTAACTCCTTTGGCGGCCGTTGAAAGTTGCAACGGCACTGAGAAAAATGACTTACGACGGGATCCTCTCACTTACAGCCATTGTAGCGTCCCCAGGGTCACATGATCAAAATTTGGGTGATTGGCAATGGTATTTACGACCATTACGATGTCCCAGGGTCATGGGTTCACTATTTGAGACCTTCCCAGCCAGCTTTCAACGAACAAAGTCAATACGACAAGCCGGTTTTTGCTTTACGACGGTGTGATTCGCTTAGCAAATGCAGCAATCCGCTTAAGAACAACAATCGGGCATGGCTTAACAACCACCTTGCTTAACGACGGAACTTCTGGTCCCAGTTTTGGTCGTAAGGCGAGGACTAATTTGTAGCTTCTCCAGGAAATGTCCCATAAGGAGAGTAACAATGTTTCAGGCTAGCAAATGGAGGAAGAGTCAAATGGAGGAAGTGCCAAATCCCCATTCCCTCCCCACTCCAGGGGAAGGATACTGCAAAATCTCCACTCCCACCCCACTCCTGGGGCCAGCCAGAGATAGTATTTGCTGGTTCTCCGAACTACTCAAAATTTCCGCTACCGGTTCTCCAGAACCTGTCAGAACCTGCTGGGTTTAACCCCTGATTTAAACCCAGCTCAGTTGGGTGCAGTTTGGGTTATTATTATTATTATTATTATTATTATTATTATTATTATTATTATTATTATTATTTAAAGAAGTCTCAGCTGTTTCGTGAACTGCCGTTTGGGCTGGCTGAAGTTCCTTGATGGTTTTGCTCCAATTTCATTTGTCATGACTATTCGTCAGCCTGAGAATTTCTCCCGGGGGACAGAAAGGGAAGGGGGGGGGGAAACCTGCATTGGCAGGACAGAAATGCCAGTTTGATCACGCCAGTTTGAAAAATTCAGCGACAAACTGCCCTGTTCTCACTTTCCGTGGCACGCTCCCCACACCTATTTCAAATGAAAAACCCTCGCGTTCCCCTCTCCCCCAAAATATGCAAGGAGGACATCTGCATTCTACCCAAGCCAACATTTGGATTTGGGGGTGGGGGTCGGGAGATGACTCTCACTCTATCAAGGACCTTGGAGTACTCATCTCTCATGATCTGAGTGCCAGAGCCCACTGTAACAGCATTGCCAAAAAGGTATTAAGAGTTGTTAACCTAATTTTCTCCGGTAATATTGTACTGCAAACTAGGGCATACAAAACCTTTGCCGGACCAATTCTCGAATACAGCTCGTCTGCCTGGAACCCGCACTGCATATCGGACATTAATACGATTGAGCAAGTCCAGAGGTATTTCACGAGAAGAGTCCTCCACTCCTCTGCTCAAAACAGAATCCCTGATGCCACCAGGGTTGAAATTTTGGGCTTGGACAACCTAGAACTACCCCGCCTATGGTCTGACCTAAGCGTAGTACACAAAATTATCTGCTCCAACGTCCTACCTGTCAATGACTACTTCAGCTTCAACCTCTATAATACATGGGCACACAATAGATACAAACTCAAGGTAAACTGCTCCAAACTCGATTGCAGAAAATACGACTTCAGCAACAGAGTGGTCAACGCCTGGAATATTCTACCTGACTCTGTTGTTACTTCCTCAAACCCCCAAAACTTTAACCTTAAACTGTCTACTGTTGACCTCACCCCATTCCTAAGTGGTCCGTAAAGGGGGCGTGCATAATAGTACAGTACATAGTACAATAGTACATAGTACAGTGGACTAAAGCACTGTTATTAACATCTGCTGCTTGCAATTACTGCAAGTTGAAATCTCACCAGGCTCAAGGTTGACTCAGCCTTCCATCCTTTCTAAGGTAGGTGAAATGAGGACCCAGATTGTGGGGGCAATAAGCTGACTTTGTATAAATATACAAAAGTATGAAGGCTATTGCTTAACGCATTGTAAGCCGCCCTGAGTCTCCGGAGAAGGGCGGCATATAAATTAAAAAATAAAATAAAATAAGCACACCAGTGTTCCTACCGTCCTTGTCCCACGGTCCCATTTATTTGTACTCATTAGCTGTACTCATGTCCATGTTTATACTTATACCTGTTATAATAATAATAATAATAATAATAATAATAATAATAATAATAATAGTAATAATAATAACAACAACAACAACAACAACAACTTTATTGTCATTGTACGTGTATACACAGTATACCCATACAACGAAATTCACTTAACACCCAAAGACCAGGTCCAACACACATAACAATCCCCAAACACACTCCCACCCACCACAATTCCCCACCCCTAAACCATCCAAACATCCACACAACAGACCAAGTAATGCTGTCCAACAGCTCACTGATGGTGGCCCTTTAGTTCATCTCGTACTTGTTTGACAAACAAGAAAAGAAAAGAAAAGAAAAGAAAAGAAAAGAAAAGAAAAGAAAAGAAAAGAAAAGAAAAGAAAAGAAAAGAAAAGAAAAGAAAAGAAAACAAAACAAAACAAAACAAAACAAAACAAAACAAAACAAAACAAAACATTTTAAAATAATAACTTTGCCTCTCCCCCAAAACATGCCAGGTGAGAACATCTGAATTCTTCTACCCAACCCAAGATGTCAGGGACCGACACTTCCCTCCGTGGTATCACAACCACCTAGCAAATTTTTGATTTTCACGCCGGATGTAGCACGCGTTGTGAACATCCCCTCTCTGAGGCTCGGTTGCAAACGATTCTGTGTTCAGACCTGTGAAATTCGGGCTGACAGCTGCATTGATTTATCAAAGAACGTGGCTCTCCTGCTTTGAACCGTTCGATGGCCACGAGGCTCAGGGGAGGAATTGAAAACCATGTTGGCCGGAGAGTGGATGCACACTCGCTCGCCTTCCCCTGCCCTAAATGCACACGGTTTTCTTTTCTCCACTTAGGAAGATCGATACGGGGATTTGCTAACCATGATTCCGTGAATGTGGCTCTTCCTTCACCTTCTCTGTCTGCCTTCTAATAAAAGTCTTTCATCTCCACATCATGGAACACACAGAGACTCCGAAAAGAGTGCGGAAAAGAACAAACATAGATGATCGGAGGGCTGGAGGCTAAAACATATGAAGAACAGTTGCAGGAATTGGGTAAGGCTAGTCTAGTGGAAAGAAGGACTAGGGGCAGTGGTAGGATTCAGCCAGTTCGTACTGATTCGGGAGAACCAGTTGTTAACTTTCTAAGCAGTTTGGAGAACCGGTTGTTGGAAGAAATCTTATTTCGTTTTTTTACCCCACTTTACAGGGCTAATCCTGTAAGGAAGGCAGGAAGGAAACATTCTGGTGGTATTTCTAGCCTAATCCTTATTGCCCTGCTTACAGAAACTGCCTCTCTGGTTAACCCTTAGTACATTGTAACAGCTAAGGCGAAGCGCCCATCGACATGAGTGATATTGAGTTGGCCACGCCCACACGGTCACGTGGCCACAGAGCCGCGCCTACCCAGCTGGTCATTAGGGCAGAGAACCGGTTGTTAAATTATTTGAATCCCACCACTGACTAGGGGTGACATGATAGCAGGGTTCCAATATCTGAGGGGCCACCACAAAGAAGAGGGCGGTCAACCTATTCTCCAAAGCACCTGAAGGCAGGACAAGAAGCGATGGATGGAAACTAACCAAGGAGAGATGTAGTCTAGAAATAAGGAGAAATTTCCCAACAGTGAGAACAATTAATCAGTTGCCTCCAGAAGTTGTGGGTGCTCCATCACTGGAGGCTTTTAAGAAGGGACTGGACAACCACTTGTCTGGAATAGTATAGGGATTCCTGCCTCAGCAGTGGGGCTGGAGTAGAAGACCTCCAAGGTCCCTTCCAACTCTATTATTCTGTTTTCTGTTACTTAACCATCATGAGAAAATAAAATCCGAATTTTAAACCAAATTATTTCTTCTCACTCTCTCTCTCACTCACTCTCTCTCCCTCCCTCTCCCTCTCTCTATCCCTCCCTCCCCCTCTCCCTCTCTCTCTCTCTGCCTCCCTCCCTCTTTCTCCCTCTCCCTCTCTCCCCTCTCCCCTCTCCCTCTCTCTCTCTGCCTCCCTCCCCCTCCCTCTCTCTTTCTCCCTCTCCCCCCTCTCTCTGCCTCCCTCCCTCCCTCTTTCTCTCTCTCCCTCTCTCCCACTCTCCCTCTCTCTCTCTCTGCCTCCCTCCCTCTCTCTCTCTATTGGAAGACTGCTAATGTCTCCCCTAGTCCTTCTTTTCAATAAACTAGACATACCCAGTTCCTGCAACCATTCTTCATATGTTTTAGCCTCCAGCCCCCTAATCAAAGTGATCCCTCTAACTCCTGTGTGTGGGGGTGGGGGTGTGAAACTATCAATCCCCCCCCTTTTTTTTCTTCCACGGTGTTTCCTCTTCCAACTGAGCCAACATCAACCAGCTTGGGAGAAAGTGTGATGCGAACATTTCAGCAAGCTGCTCTCTCTGTTGACTTGGGCCTTCAGATTTTTTTCCCAACTCATCTCTTCTGCACTTAGGTAGACCAGAGGAGATGGACCAAGCTGGCTTCTGACCCTGGAGAAGCAATAATGGATTGGACTTATTGATCCCAGCACTTGTGGCAGCGGTCAAGGGGCCAGAGGGAAATCTTTCCTGCTGGGTAACTTGTGCCCGGTGGTCCCTCTTCATCCCCACTCAGCCAAATGCGGAAGCAAGCAAACATTATGTCCGACAGACTAGTTAGCATCAAAACAGCCTCTTCGCTGTCAAAACACACCAGGTGTCCCACGGTTAGTCTTTGTCTCCAGCCCCTGGAGACAGCAAAAATAATCACACGGAGCCATTCAAGCCTATGAAAATCTATTTTTTTAAAAAAGTAATCAAAGATGGAAAGTATTGATGCCCAGCATGAATGTTTTATCTTGCGTATCTTTTTGAAGAACAGTATTGCAAAGGTCCTCTCTCTATTCTTTTTTAATTTTTTTTAGGCAGGTGACATGATTAGAAGTTAGACAGGTAAGAAAGAAAAAGTTTTGTAATAAAGGGTAACATGATTAAAAGCTAGGATAAGCGATAGAAATAAGGGGAATATTAATGCATACATTTTTGTCTTATAAAATGAAAGTAATAATGAGAAAATGTGGAATTATGGAATAATGATAGACTGCAATCTAACATAGAGGTGTATTGTTATTAGAAATACACCAGTTGATTGAGTGTAATAATTATGTTTAGAATAGAATAGAATTCTTTATTGGCCAAGTGTGATTGGACACACAAGGAATTTGTCTTTGGTGCATAGGCTCTCAGTGTACATAAAAAGAAAAGATACATTCGTTAAGAATCATAAGGTACAACACTTAATGATAGTCATAGGGTACAAATGAGCAATCAGGAAACAATCAATATCAATATAAATCATACGCAACGAAGTTACAGTCATACAGTCATAAGTGGAAGGAGATGGGTGGTGGGAACGATGAGAGGATTAATAGTAATGCAGTCTTAGTATTTAATTTGACAGTGTTGAGGGAATTATCTGTTTAGCAGAGTGATGGTGTTGGTAGTACAGTGGTCTAAGAGCCTTGGTAGTACAGTGGTCTAAGGCACCCTGTTATTAAGCTGGTTATTAAGACCAGCTGCCTGCAATTACTGCAGGTTCGAATCTCGCCAAGGCTCAAGGTTGACTCAGCCTTCCATCCTTTCTAAGGTAGGTAAATTGAGGACCCAGTTGTGGGGGCAATAAGCTGACTTTGTATAAATATACAAAAGAATGAAGGCTATTGCTTAGCGCATTGTAAGCCGCCCTGAGTCTCCGGAGAAGGGCGGCATATAAATCTAAATAAAATAAAAAATAAATAAAAAAATAAAAGTTTGGGAAAAAACTGTCCTTGTGTCTAGTTGTTCTGGTGTGCAGTGCTCTATAGCCTCGTTTTGAGGGTAGGAGTTGAAACAGTTTATGTCCAGGATGCGAGGGGTCTGTAAATATTTTCCCAGCCCTCTTTTTGACTCGTGCAGCATACAGGTCCTCAATGGAAGGCAAACTATAATTGAGGAAGGAAGACTACAATTTGAGCCTCAAGTGTCGTTAAGTGGATCTTCACCTGATTTTACGGCCTTTACTTAGTGGCCATTAAAGCAACCACGATGGTTGTTAAGTGCACCCAGCTTCCCTGAAGAGCCTCATCTTCTACAGAAGCAGCGCTCTGAAGTCCTCTGGAAACTCCAACCACGGATTCTTTTGTGTCTCCTCAAACTCTCCCTCCCACCGCCCACCCCCCACCCCCTGTCCTTACGATAAAAGGAAGCCAGGATGCTCGGCAACCTTTGCTGACACCTGCATCACGCCAGGCCTTGAGAAGATACAGGAGGAATTCTTAAAATATATCCTTTCGCAGACCACAATATGTTCCATATGCTTCGAAACGGACAGAGTTGGGCCTTCGGCAGCTACCTCTGGCAAATGTTTCCTTCCCACACTGGGAAGTGGGGGGAGAAACGCTTATCAGGGCTTCTCCCCGACTTTTGCAGCTGGAAAGAATTTAGAGGCAAAATCCTACAGGCTGCTACAGAGGAAGGCTTAGCTCAGAGAAGCACATCAAACCCCCTACCCCCCCCCCCTTTAGCTTGGAAAGGCTAAAAGATGCCAGCCATCAAGACCTAAACGGTTCTCCTTCCTTCCTCCAACGTGTATTTATTATGTGTAGTCTTTGGGGCCTTATCCGAAAACGAACCATGGGTTGCGAGTCTACTATGCCTCTCTTCGGTGGGAGCGGAACAAAGAAAAGGAAACCAGAAGGGAAGGAGAGAAAAATGAAGGCGAAAACAAGGATGGAGAAACGACTAAATGGTAGAGATATGAAGTTTTACACAAGGGTTTCAGCAATGATTTCATTGCAAACCCCTAGGTCGAAAAAGCCAATAGGATCCTAGGCTGCATCAACAGAGGGATAGAATCAAGATCACGTGAAGTGTTAATACCACTTTATAAGGCCTTGATAATAAGGCCACACTTGGAATAGAAAAGAATAGAGTAGAGTGGAGTGGAGTGGAATGGAATGGAATGGAATGGAATAGAATAGAATAGAATAGAATAGAATAGAATAGAATAGAATAGAATAGAATAGAATAGAATAGAATAGAATAGAATAGAATAATAGAGTAGAGTAGAGTAGAGTAGAGTAGAGGAGAGGAGAGGAGAAGAGAAGAGAAGAGAAGAGAAGAGAAGAGAAGAGAAGAGAAGAGAAGAGAAGAGAAGAGAAGAGAAGAGAAGAGAATAACAGAGTTGAAAGGGACCTTGGAGGTCTTCTAGTCCAACCCCCTGCTTAGGCAGGAAACCCTACACCACTTCAGACAAATGGTTATTCAACCTCTTCTTAAAAACTTCCAGTGTTGGAGCATCCACAACTTCTGGAGACAAGTTGTTCCACTGATTAATTGTTCTCACTGTCAGGAAATTCCTCCTTAGTTCTAAGTTGCTTCTCTCCTGGATTAGTTTCCATCCATTGTTTCTTGACTTGCCTTCTGGTGCTTTGGAAGGTAGGTTGACACCCACTCCCTTTTCTTTGTGGCAGCCCCTCAAATAATAGTGCAGAGAAGAGGCGCAGCCAAATCAATATCTCAGGGGATGCCCCAAAGAAGAGGGAGTCAAGCTATTCTCCAAAGCACCTGAGGGCAGGACAAGAAGCAACGGATGGAAACTAATCAAGGAGAGAAGCAATTTAGAACTAAGGAGGAATTTCCTGACAGTGAGAACAATTAATCAGTGGAACAACTTGCCACTAGAAGTTGTGAATGCTCCAACACTGGAAGTTTTTAAGAAGATGTTGGAAAACCATTTGTCTGAAGTGGTGTAGGGTTTCCTGCCTAAGCAGGGGGTTGGACTAGAAGACCTCCAAGGTCCCTTCCAACTCTGTTACTCTAAAGCAATTTGATTTCAGGAGGAATTAAAGCCCCATCAAAGTTTCCCAGCACATTGGCTCCTATCTTATCATCCAACTCAGATTTCCCAATGATAGAACTGTCCCCAAGAGAATGTATTTTAGTTGGCGATGCAGGAAGTAATGAAGATTTTGTCCAACAGCATGGGATCTACTGCTGGAGATCAAAAAGAGAAGCTACCATAGATCTTGCAAATCCCAAATGATGAATCACGCCGGATTCATCATTTCAGCCCAGTTTTTATTTTTCCGAGAAACGACAAGGGAAGAAGCAGAGGTGGGGTCTCTAAGGTACATAAGGAATATATATATATATATTTCAATTTCTCCTGACATCCTCTCATAATAACTTCTACGGGGAGTCCCTGACAAGGAGAATTCATGGATTCTGCAAAATTCATCATCCTCAGCTCACCCATTGGAAATACCCCCTATAGATAAGTAAATAAGGAAGACATAGCAGCATTCAAAACATATTATGGGTATTAAGGAAAACTGTGTTTCACTCCGTGTACAGTACTGTAATATTTTTTGGGGGGAACAGTTTCTTCAAAAGAAATCATGGAAAATTGGACCTAGTACGTGCTGCTAAAACATTATAGCCTTTCCATTTCTAAAAAAAAAAAATATTTTCTCTGAACATAGGATTGACCTCATTCTTAAGATAAGGGACGCAGTGGCTCAGCGGCTAAGACGCTGAGCTTGTCGATCGAAAGGACAGCGGTTCAGCGGTTCGAATCCCGAGTGCCGCGGAATGGGGGTGAGCTCCCGTGACTTATCCCAGCTTCTGCCGACCTAGCAGTTCGAAAGCACGTAAAAAAATGCAAGTAGAAAAATAGGGACCACCTTTGGTGGGAAGGGAACAGCATTAAACAAGGTATCGTGTGTCACCCCCTAATCCTTCTCTTTGATAGGCTAGACATACCTAGCTCCTTCAATCGTTGATCGTACGATTTACCCTTTGTCATTTTTGTGGCTCTTCTCTGCACCCATTCCAGGGTCTAAGAATCTATTTTTTGTATCGTGGTGACCAGAACTGTATGCCATACTCCAGGTCAGGGGTGGATTTGGAGGGGTTCGGGAGAATCTCTAGCTAAGATTCTGTGCAGTTCGGAGAACCCGCAAATCCCACACCTGGCTGTCCCCCGCCCACCCCACCCCTCCCCTGCCAGGAGTCCCCACGCAGCCCGTTTTGGATGCATGTAAATGCAAGGCACATGTGGAGGCTCGGGAGTGCGAAAAACAGGTCTACCGGAAGTTTGGGAAAGCCGTAAACGGGCCCCTTTCCAGCCTCTAGAAGGCTCTGGAGCCTGGGGAGGCCAGTTTCGCCCTCCCGGAGGCTCAAACAAAGCCTCCAGAGCCCGGGTAGGGCAAAAACGCCCCCCCCCCCACACCATGGTGCAGGAGGCCAACTAGGCCACGCCCACCATGGCCACGCCCACCCAGCAACCAGGCAGAGAACCCCTTGCTAAAATTTTTGAAGCCCACCCCTGCTCCAAGTGTGGGCTCACTACGGTGGTGGGTTTCAAAATTTTTTACTACCGGTTCTGTGGGTGTGGCTTGGTGGGCGTGGCATGGCTTGGTGGGCGTGGCATGGCTTGGTGGGTGTGGCAGGGGAAGGTTACTGCAAAATCCCCATTTCCTCCTGATCAGCTGGGACTTGGTAGGCAGAGAATAGATGGGGGCGGGGACAGCCAGAGGTGGTATTTACCGGTTCTCCAAACTACTCAAAATTTCCGCTACTGGTTCGCCAGAACTGGTCAGAACCTGCTGAAATCCACCTCTGCCTCACTAGTAGGGTAGAAGAGAATAACAGAGTTGGAAGGGACTTTGGAGGTCTTCCCGTCCAACCCGCTGCTCGAGCAGGAGACCCTACACCAATTCAGACAAACGGGTCATCCAATCTCTTTCTTTAAAAAAAAAAAACAAAACCCGGTAGATTTAATTAAGAAATAATCTTTGAAACACCGGGGGCATTTTTGCGTTCTTCAGAAGACGGCGATGGGTGTCGTCATACAGCCCATCTAAGAGCAATCCCAATTTTTACTGCTAGACCTGGAGAGAAGAAAATAAAAATAAAAATCAAGGGATGGAGGGAGAGGCAGGCATTCCCCGAAGGAATGTCTGAAGAGCTGCAGCGGGAATACACCGGTGGAACGGGCCTCTTCAGCCACGCCGTGGCATATCTGCAAAATGAAATGGATTAACAGCTCACTTTCAGTCCGCTTGAATTATGAGCTCAACGATTTGCTGGACATTTTACATGAACCAGAAGATGTGTTATCTGATGAAAATTGCTTAATTTAATATCCCGGCTGGAGAAGGCAGTGAACTGTACATCTTTTGGTGAAGATGCCAAGGAGGTTGATTTTACTTAGCGGGGAAGATTGAAGAACCTGTTCTTTTGCTGTTTCTCTCTCTCTCTCTCTCTCTCTCTCTCTCTCTCTCTCTCTCTCTCTCTCACACACACACACACACACACACACACACACACACAATGTGGGCTTCCAAAATTTTAGAAAGTGGTTCTCTGCCTGGTTGCTGAGTAGGGGTGGCCATGGTGGGCGTGGCCTAGTCGACCTCCTGCACTATGGTATATCTTGTCTTTTTATGTACACTGAGAGCATATGCACCAAAGACATATTCCTTGTGTGTCGAATCACGCTTGGCCAATAAAAAATTCTATTCTATTCTATTCTATTCTATTCTATTCTATTCTATTCTATTCTATTCTATTCTATTCTATTCTACTCTACTTTACTCTATGCCTAATTATTCTATTCTATTCTATTCTATTCTATTCTATTCTATTCTATTCTATTCTATTCTATTCTATTCTATTCTATTCTATTCTACTCTACTCTACTCTATGCCTAATTATTCTATTCTATTCTATTCTATTCTATTCTATTCTATTCTATTCTATTCTATTCTATTCTATTCTATTCTATTCTATCCTATCCTACTCTACTCTACTCTACTCTACTCTACTCTACTCTACTCTACTCTACTCTACTCTACTCTATATTCTATTGTACTCTACTCTACTCTACAACCGTGTGACTCATTTAACAACTGCGAAAGTGATTCCCTTAACAAATGTTAAAGCAAGAGAAGTCGTAAAATGGGGCAAAAAAACTCACTTAACCCATGTCTCCTTTAGCAACATAAATTGTGGGCTCAGTTATGGCGGTAAATTGAGAACTACCTGTATTGTTTTTTTAAAAAAATCTTCCCCAATTAATTTTCATAGGTTTAAATTGATCTGGAGGCAAGGAACCACCCTCAATGCTTCCTTAACTTAGAGATCATATCAGTGGTGAAATTCATTTTTTTTTTTACTACCGGTTCTGTGGGTGTGGCTTGGTGGGCGTAGCAGGGGAAGGATACTGCAAAATCCCCATTCCCACCCCATTCCTGGGGGAAGGATATTGCAAAATCTCCATTCCCACCCCACTCTGGGACCAGCCAGAGGTGATATTTGCCGGTTCTCCGAACTACTCAATATTTTCCGCTACCGGTTCTCCAGAACCGGTCAGAACCTGCTGGATTTCACCTCTGGATTATATGTACAAAGGCCAAATTCTCTCATGCAGACTTTTGTAATCCATTTAGCAGATAATTTTTCCCCCACTTCTTCTTTTCATCCGAAAGCTGTTAGGCGGCTTCATTTTTTTTTTTTCAAAAAAAAAATGGTAATTTCTGTTTGGCTTTTAGAGATTCCAGTCCTGTTTTCCCCCCAAAAAAACCCAAGGTGAATTTGTCTTTGGGGTTTGCATTCAATCACTTTTTTTTTTAATATCTAAAGCTTCTGTTCGCGTCCCTGCTTTCTCCACCCTCACCCCCCCAACCCCCACCCACCCCCAATACCACGTCGAAATCATACCTCTTCTCGTTTGGCCTGCGTATCCTTCTTACGACCGCAAGAGAATGCAGCTAGTATTTTTAATGTGGTTTTCTTCCTGATTTATTTATTTATTTATTTTTAAATTTGTATGCCACCCTTCTCCCTGAGGACTCAGGGCGGTGAACAGCCAAGTAAAAGCATAAACTACACACATTAAAATCCAATTAAAAAGATATATATAAATTTGGCCCCATGATTAAAAACAATAACAAACAATTAAAAAACATTTTAAAAAGTGTTAGGCCAGCCCGGCTTGCTGGAAAAAGAAGGTTTTAAGGGCACGGTGGAAGGCACCGAGGTCTTGGATTCTTCTGATTCATGCCCTAAGACACCGGTAACTGTATTATTCCTTTCCTTGATTCGCTTCCAGACCCTGGCAGAATATCTCCCTGTCTGTCTGTCTTCTCCATCTCTGATGTCTCTCGGCAGGCAGAGATAAATTGAAAAGCCCAAAGAAGGACTGTCGTGATTTATTGGACACCTGGATCTTATCTTCTTCTTTGCTATGTTTGAGTTTAAGCGAAGTAACCTTGGCTGTTCCATCCGGGTTTTTTTTTTTTTTTTCATATGGAAATCAGATGTAGGGGTGCCTTGCATTCATCTCCTTTACCTTTCTGTTCAACGAAGTCTGCCCAGACATGTTTAAATTAAAAAGGGGGGAGGGGAAAAAGGCACCGACATTTTCTCAGTCTTTGGGACGTATAGGATCTGTTCTTTCTCCTGGCTGGGGGTGTGGTGGATAACCTCATCAATCCTTCTGAGCCATGCCAGATTGATCGGCTGATGCTTAGCGATCTAGAATGCAAGGGAGCAAAAAGGATGGGGCTCTGATTCCTAATTGCAGAGTCTTTGGGGCTGACGTTTTGTCGCCCAACTAGGTAACATCATCAGTGCTAGAAGAGAGTGGGGGGGCGGAGTATATGGAGGAGGAGGGTTGCGGAGTCCTTGGTGCTCTCTGAGCTTGGGTGTTTCCTTGGAGACATATCATTGCCCAACTGCTGTGTTTCCCCGAAAATAAAACCCTGTCTTAAATTTTTTTGATCCCTGAAATAAGCACATGTCCTTATTTTTGGAGAGGTCTTATTATTTTGGGGTGGATGGAGGAAACCAGAGGAAATGGCAGGGACCAGCTGCTCATGTGTTTAAATATTTTCGGGGAGGGCTTATTTTAGTGCATGCGCTCAAAAGCCCGATTGGGCTTATTATCAGGGGATATCTTATTTTCGGGGAAACAGGGTAGGTAACATCATCAGTGTTAGGAGGAGGAGAGGGGGGGAGGAGGACTGTGGAACTTGATACCCTCTGAGCTTGGGCGTTTCCTTGTAGACGTTTCATTACCCAAATAGGTAACATCATCAGTGCGAGGAGGAGGAGGAGGAGGAGGAGGAATGACTGTCTGGACCTTGATACTCTCTGAGCTTGGTTGTTTCCTTTCAGTTGTTTCCTTACCCAGCTACCTAACAGCATCTCTTCATTGCTTGAATGCTCCTGTTATGATAGCTCCTACTGCATGTTTTTTTATAAGCCAACAGGATTGATTAATTGAAGCGCTCCTGTTTGGTCAGGAATCAATTCATCGAATCAATGGCTTTTTAAAAAATTAAGTGAGGGAAAGCATTCATTAAGCTCGAACGGAGCCAACCTAATGGACAAGTGCAATCATTCCACTCACCCATTAAGACATCTTCACTGGCTGAAGAGTGCTCGCAATTAACCCAATTCTTTTTAGGATGGCTTTGCTGAAAATTGCCATTTGCATCCAGTTTTTGGTAAAGAGTGCGGTAGCTTTATAACCGCTGTGTTCACTTAGTGACTGCCATAAAGGAAATCAGGAAATCAGGTCCCTTTGGTCATGAATCGGTTTTATGGCTTTTACAAATTAACAACTCTGATGGGCAGGCTCCATGACAGTCCTAAGTCGAGGACTATCTGAATATAAAGAAGGAGAGTTAAAACAGAGCCAGGAGCAGCTCATATACACGTTAGGAAGAAATGCAATTAAAGTGATGTTTTCTATTGCAGGTTGTTGTTGTTTTTTTAAATTAAGTGGTGAATTGGGAGTCATCCCTTGATGTTTATGGACAGGCTTGTTCAATTTATCCTGGGAAATCTTTTTTTCTTTCTTAAAAATCTTTTTCTTTCTTTTTCTTTCTTCTTTCTTTCTTTCCTTTCTTCCTTTCTTCCTTTCCTTTCCCTTCTTTCTTAAAATTTTCTTTCTTAAAAATCTTTTTCTCTTTATTTCTTTTTTAAAATTTTCTTTCTTAAAAATCTTTCTTTCTTTCTTTTTTAAAATTTTCTTTCTTAAAAATCTTTCTTTTCTTTCTTTCTTTCCTTCCTTTCTTCCTTAAAAATTTCTTTCTTAAAAATCTTTTTCTTTCTTTTTCTTTCTTCTTTCTTTCTTTCCTTTCTTCCTTTCTTCCTTTCCTTTCCCTTCTTTCTTAAAATTTTCTTTCTTAAAAATCTTTTTCTCTTTATTTCTTTTTTAAAATTTTCTTTCTTAAAAATCTTTCTCTTTCTTTCTTTTTTAAAATTTTCTTTCTTAAAAATCTTTCTTTTCTTTCTTTCTTTCCTTCCTTTCTTCCTTAAAAATTTCTTTCTTAAAAATCTTTTTCTTTCTTAAAATTTTCTTTCTTAAAATTCTTTCTTCCTTCTTTCCTTTCCTTCTTTCCTTTCCTTTCCTTCTTTCTTTCCTTTCCTTTCCTTTCCTTCCTTCCTTCCTTCCTTCCTTCCTTCCTTCCTTCCTTCCTTCCTTCCTTCCTTCCTTCCCTCCTTCCTTCCTTCCTTCCTTAAAATTAATGAATATTGAAAGATGTGAAGCTTTTAAAAAAAGATTATACTTGATGTGTGTTCATATCAAGAAAAAAAAAAAAACCAGAACAGAGTTGGAAGGGACCTTGGAGGTCTTCTCAAGCAGGAGACCCTATACCATTTCAGACAAATGGTTCTCCAATCTCTTCTTAAAAACTTCCAGTGATGGAACATTTACAACTTCTAGAGGCAAGTAGTTCCACTGGTTCATTGTTCTCATGGTTAGAAAATTTCTCCTTAGTTCTAGGTTGCTTCTCTTAGACAAGTACATACATCTGTACATGTACTTCATGTGAATCAGTATAGATTTTGTGCGCATTTGTGTACACATCTGTATTTGCCTCTGTGTGTTGGCATATAAAACCTTGAAATGATCAAAAGAGCCTTGGTAGTACAGGGGTTTAAGGCACCCTGTTATTAAGCTGGTTATTAAGACCAGCTGCCTGCAATTACTGCAGGGTTCGAATCTCGCCAAGGCTCAAGGTTGACTTAGCCTTCCATCCTTTCTAAGGTAGGTAAATTGAGGACCCAGTTGTGGGGGCAATAAGCTGACTTTGTATAAATATACAAAAGGATGAAGGCTATTGCTGAGCACATTGTAAGCCGCCCTGAGTCTCCGGAGAAGGGCGGCATATAAATCAAATTAAAAAAAAAAATACATCCTCCAGATCAACGTTTTTCAACCTTGGCAGCTTTTGAGATATACGGAGCACACATCTTAAAACTACCAAGATTGACAAACACCTCTCTAGATTATCTTTTAAAAATGAACTTCCCGTTCTAATGGGAGTTTAATTCTAATTCTAAGAATTCTAATTCCCCTTAAAAGCCTCCATCACTGGAAGCTTTTAAGAAGAGGCTGGACAGCCATTTTTTTTCAGAAATAGGATAGAGTTCCTGCGCGAGATGATAGAATAGATGATCTCCAAGAGTTCCTCCAACTTACTGCTTAATGCATTGTAAACCGCTCTGAGTCTCCGGAGAAGGGCGGCATATAAATCGAACCAATAAATAAATAAATAAAATAAACTCTGTTACTGCAATTAAGTTTTAAACAGAGAGACAAGTGTGATGTTACAGAGCCTTGGTGGTGCAGCGGACTAAGTGCTGTTATGTAGCACTTAGCTGCCTGCAATTCGTGCGAGTTCAAATCTCACCAGGCTCAAGGTTGACTCAGCCTTCCGTCCTTCCGAGGTAGGTAAATTGAGGACCCGGATTGTGGGGGCAATAAGCTGACTTTGTAGAAACACCTCTTATGGGGGGGGCAAAAGCCCTAATAAGCAGGAATGTACAAAAGAATGAAGGCTATTGCTGTAAGTGCATTGTAAGCTGCCCTGAGTCTTCGGAGGAGGGCGACATATAAATTGAACTAATAAATAATAATAAATGTTTCCTACTGCAGTTAGAAAAAAAAACACAAAGGGGTGAACTGAAAGTCCATATTTCAAAAAAAAGAATGAATTAACAGTCTGGGAGAACCGTGTCCAGACAAATCCAAAAGGATTAAAATAGCTCTCCATTCAAAATAGCTCTCAGCTCTTCAATCGTAGTTTGGCTGTGAACTTTAGCTAGGCAAGTTCCAGAAATAAACCAGGAAGCGGGGGGTGAGGGGGGGGAAGAGAGATTCCCTTCAGCCATCTGCTGGAAGGTAGAAGCCTTTTTAGATATTCTGACATCTATACGTTCAAGTTGACTAGTGAAGGAGCTTCTTTTCCCAAGGAAACGTTGGTGATCATGCCAATCCAGGATGCTGTAACCCATCATAAATTGGGTTGAAAAAAAGATGTGGAGACTCTAGAAAGAGTGCAGAGAAGAGCAACAAAGATGATGAGGGGACTGGTGGCTAAAAGATATGAAGAACGGTTGCAGGAACTGGGTATGTTTAGTTTGATGAAAAGAAGGACTAGGGGAGACATGATAGCAGTCTTCCGATATCTCAGGGGCTGCCCCAAAGAAGAGGCAGTCAAGCTATTCGCCAAAGCACCTGAGGACAGGACAAGAAGCAATGGGTGGAAACGAATCAAGAAACCTAGAACTAAGTAGGAATTTCCTGACAGTTAGAACAATTAATCAGTGGAACAACTTGCCTCCAGAAGTTGTGAATGGCTCCAACATTGGAAGTTTTTAAGAAGAGATTGGACAACCATTTGTCTGAAATGGTTATAGGGTTTCCTGCCTAAGCAGAGGGTTGGACTAGAAGACCTCCAAGGTCCCTTCCAGATTCTATTCTATTCTATTCTATTCTATTCTATTCTATTCTATTCTATTCTATTCTATTCTATTCTATTCTATTCTATTCTTCTATTCTATTCATTTTCTATTCTTTCTTCATTCTTGTTCTGTTCTGTTCATTCTTGTTCTATTCTATTCTAATTATTTTCTATTCTTTCTTTATTCTTATTCTTATTATTCTATTCTATTCATTTTCTATTCTTTCTTCATTCTTGTTCTGTTCTGTTCATTCTTATTCTTATTCTATTCTATTCTAATTATTTTCTATTCTTTTATTCTTATTCTTATTCTTCTATTCTATTCTATTCTATTCTATTCTATTCTATTCTATTCTATTCATTTTCTATTCTTTCTTCATTCTTGTTCTGTTCTGTTCATTCTTATTCTATTCTATTCTATTCTATTCTAATTATTTTCTATTCTTTCTTTATTCTTATTCTTATTCTTACTCTTATTATTCTATTCTATTCTATTCTATTCTATTCTATTCTATTCTATTCTACTCTACTCTACTCTACTCTACTCTACTCTACTCTACTCTACTCCACTCCACTCCACTCCACTCCACTCCATCTATTATTCTATTCTATTCTATTCTATTCTATTCTATTCTATTCTATTCTATTCTATTCTATTCTATTCTATTCTACTCTACTCTACTCTACTCCACTCCACTCCACTCCACTCCACTCCACTCCACTCCACTCCACTCCATCTATTATTCTATTCTATTCTATTCTATTCTATTCTATTCTATTCTATTCTATTCTATTCTATTCTATTCTATTCTATTCTATTCTACTCTACTCTACTCTACTCTACTCTACTCTACTCTACTCTACTCTACTCTACTCTACTCTATTCTATATTCATATGCACCAAAGACAAATTCCTTGTCTTTGCTCTGCTTCTGATTTAAACTTGGGAAGAAATATTTCAAGATCTTAGCTGTAGCTCTGGCTTTGTATTCTCTGTTAAGCTTTTTATATCTACCCTGTTTCCCTTGAAAATAAGACATCCCCTGATAATAAGCCCAATCGGGTTTTTGAGCGCATGTACTAAAATAAACCTCCCCCCTGAAAATAAGCCCTCCCCGAAAATATTTAAACGCAGAGCTGGAAATCAGGTAAGACGGCAAGAGGAGCCCCATCTTGCTCCATGTGCCCCAAAATAATAAGACCTCCCCGAAAATAAGGCCAAGCACTCATTTTGGGGTTCAAAAAAATATAAGACAGGGTCTTATTTTCGGGGAAACACAGTACATCTGTGTACCGCTAGTCCTTGACTTACAACTACAATTGAGCCCAAAATTTATGTTGCTAGTCCAAGATACTAATTTAAGAACTGCAATAATTCACTTAACAATCGTGGCAAGAAATTTCAATGAATGGAGCAAATTAACAACAGTCTCCCTTAGCCACGGAAATTTGGGGCTCAATTGTGTTTGTAAGTTGAAGGCTACCTGTAGAGAGAAACTTCTTACCTGGCTGGCGTTTTGGATGGCACCCAAAGGTTTTAATAACTTGAGATAGAATAGAACTGGAAGGGACCTTGGAGGTCTTCTAGTCCAGCCCCCTGCTCTGTCAGGAGACCCTATATTAGGGGGTCTGCAACCTTAAAACACTCAAAAGAGCCATTTGGACCCATTTCCCACAGAAAAGAAAACACCGGGAGCCACAAAACCTGGGTGGGCGTGGCCACCTCGTCATTCATTTACACCAGTCATATGACCCCCCCCCTAGCCACGCCTACCTAGCTGGTCATTAGGGCGGAGAACTGGTTGTTAAAAAACACCGGGAACTACAAAACACTTTTGACATCTCTCTCTCTCTCCCTCCTTCCTCTCTCTCTCTCCCACCCTCACTGTATCGCTCTATGTCTCTCTCTCTCTCTCCCCCTCTCTCTGTATCTCTTTGTCTCTGCCCTGGCCGCTTCTCCATTCCCTGCCATTGCCCTTACCTTCTCAGGCCAGGCAAGGAGTGATTGGGAGGGGAGGGCGAGGGGCGGGACCAGCCAGTGGTGGGATCACCTGACAGGGAGCCACAGCAGAGGGTCCAAAGAGCCACATGCGGCTCTGGAGCCGCAGGTTGCTGACACCTGCCCTATACCATTTCAGACAAGTCAGACTTGGTTATTAACCTGGGATAATTTAGATGGTATACATTTTGGAGTTTATCCTAGATGTCTGATACCAAGAACTTTTAATTACTGCAAATATAGTATCTAGAATACCTTATACAGCTGGTTTTGGGGAAAAAAATAAGTGGATTTTTTCCAGGTTGAGAAACCATATTAAATGGTGGCCTGGAGAATATTTTTTTTTTTTAAAAAAATGATAAACTCCTTCTAAACTGTTGCCCCAAACAGTTAAGGCATATGGTTATAAAATTATTTGCATCCAACTCAGATCTTGCATTAAAAAAATGGGCAGGGGAAAATTAAATTGCTTGTTTATTTAAGGATGGTTTTGTTCTGATATTTTCCAACATTTGGCATCGAATAAAAAGAGAGGGGAATGTAGAAAAAAAAATCAGACTAAGAATCTTTCATTAACCTTTCATTAACCTTTGAAACTAGTGTTCCTAAAAGTTGGCCATGTTAAGATGGGTGGACTTCAACTCCCAGAATTCCCTAGCCGGCATGACTTTGCTGGTTGGGGAATTCTGGGAGTTGAATTCCACCCATCTTAACATGGCCAACGGTGAGAATCACGGATTTAAACTAAAAGGACCTGTAATAATGAAAATAAAGAGAAACAACTGAAAAGTTGTATCTCACAACTCATTTCAGCCGCGGCTTATAAAATTCCTGTAAAAAGAGAGAAACTGAGAGGCCGAAAAGGATACAGAGAAAGAAATGGATATGGAGAGGGCTATATATTATCATTTATTACAGAACATTGTCAATATCAACACCAAAAAAAGAAAGGAGAGGGGTCAGGAGAAGAAGGAAGTTCCACATATTCTTAATTCTTCCCACCTTACCCTGCCAAAAGGCAGATCAAGAGATGCCACGAAGCTCTTGACATCTCCCTTGGGAGCAAAATCAAACAAAACCATCGAAGGGGACTAGTTGGTACCAATGCAAAATCCGGGTGGCCAAGTGAGGAGGTCACAGGCAGGGGACAAAGATGTGCTGTGATGTTCAGTGGCTTTGGAGACACCAAAGTAGAGGTGATCCCACCCCATGGTCTCCCCAGAGAAGAGGGCCTGGTCCATCTCTAGAGTGCTTATCTGTGAACGTTCAGTCCAACCAAAGCTCGCCTCTTCCCTTGTTAGCTGCCCTCACTCCATTCTGCAGTCATGCCCACCCCGTGGACAGAATGGTACTGATGAGGGGAAAGTGTCCTGGGCATCCCGTGAGCATAGAGGAACTCAGGTGGCTGTAAGTTTCCAGGAGGAGACTGGATGCTGGCTTGTTGCCGGACGAGGGGCTGGTGAGGAACGGAGGTCTGATGCTGGAACATGGCATGGGTGTCCCCCAATTGGGGTGAGGGATGACCGGCCACGGTGGCAAGGCGGGGCATCAGGGAGCCCGAGGTGAAATGAGCTGAAAAATGTTGGTAAGGCAACCTGTCGATGGGTTGCATGGGAGTTACTGTGCAACTGCTGTAGGAGGACATGGTGGACCAGGTGTTGCAGCTGAGATCTTCCAAGCTGGGTACCGCTTCCGGGGCTGGGACTGCGCTAGCGTACATGCAGGCTTGGCGTTGTGCGGACTCAGTCCTGTAGGCGCTGTTCAGTCCTTGCTGCTGGGGGTAGTTGGAGCGGTGGTAGAAGGCCTCTTCTTCTGCTGGAGATGTTTCCATGTAGGGCTTCTTGTAAGGGAGATCAGCGGTGGAACATTCGTCATCTGAGGGAGACACAAAGGGGAAGCCTTCGAGAGAAGCAGATTTGGCACTGGATTCCATGGCCAGAAGGAAGAGAGGAGAAGGAGGCAGGAAGGAGGAGAAGCAGCAGCAGAGAGGAAGGAATTAGAAGAACAAGGAAGAGAAGAAGAGGACACAGGAAGGAGAAAAAGAAGGAGGAGAAGGAGGAGAGACAAGGAGGAAGGAATGAGAAGCAGAAGAAAAAGAGAAAGAGGAGGCAGAAAGGAAGGAGAGAAGCAGGAGAAGGAGAAGTGGCAGGGAGGAAGAAATTAGAAGAACAAGGAAGAGAAGAAGACACAGGAAGGAGAAAAAGGAGGAGGAGAAGGAAGAGAGGCAGGGAGGAAGGAATGAGAAGTAGAAGAAAAAGTGGTGGCAGGAAGGAAGGAGAAGGAAGAGAAGTGGAAGGAGAAGTGGCAGGGAGGAAGAAATTAGAAGAACAAGGAAGAGAAGAAGAGGACACAGGAAGGAGAAGAAGGAGGAGAAGGGGGACAGGGAGGAAGGAATGAGAAGTAGAAGAGAAAGAGAAAGTGGTGGCAGGAAGGAAGGAGAAGGAAGAGAAATGGAAGGAGAAGTGGCAAGGAGGAAGAAATTAGAAAAACAAGGAAGAGAAGAAGAGGACACAGGAAGGAGGAAAAAAAGAAGGAGAAGAAAGAGAGGCAAGATTCTGGTCCAATCCCTCTGTCTCAGCTCAAGAGGCAGAGAGGTCCAGTGGAAAAGGTGCTGAACCAGGTGTAAGGAGGTTTCCTCAGCTAGAAGGAGGAGGGGGAGGAGGAGGAGAAAGAGAAGGAGAGGGAGGAGAAGGAGGAGAAGGAGAAGAGGAGAAGGAGAGGGAGAAGGAGAAGGAGAAGGAGAAGGAGAAGGAGAAGGAGAAGGAGAAGGAGAAGGAGAAGGAGAAGGAGAAGGAGAAGGAGAAGGAGAAGGAGAAGGAGGAGGAGATACTTGGTTGATACCCGTATCAACCATCAGTGCCAGTCAATGATATTTGTGATACATTTTTAAATGTTCAGTTGACTGAGTTTCATGTTTAATGAATAAAAGAGATCATCATCATCATCATCATCATCATCATCATCATCATCATCAGCCAAAAGCATCCTGCAGAGCTTCCCAACCATGAAAGGACCTGGCAGCTTTGATAAACGAGACATTCCTTGCCCATCCAACCTGAGCCACTGGGGAGATAGCAAGGAGACGCTGGCCCTGTGTTGTTGTCGCCTGGGATGGGACATGATCTATGCGGCTAAGAAGTGGGGATGGGGGGGAGTGCACCATGGGCAAGATAGCCCTCTTGCATATTACAATGCAAGGAAATGAGATAAAGTGAGTGAGGGGGCAGAAGGCCGGAAGCCACCCACCAAGTGGGAATCCCTTAAACTGGAAAGAAAACTCTTTTTTTTTTTGGTATGTCTTTATCGCTCTTCCATGTCTGGAGACAAATGATGGATGGTTTTTACGTTGACAGGATGGCTCCAATCAGAGACCACTGATGCTGCCCCTTCCCCAACTTTCTCTCTGGGGAAGAGAAGCAGCTCCCTTTCAAAATGTAGGAGGAGGGGGGGCTTTAGGATTAACACGAAATCTGGTTTTATAATTTCTCCAACGTTCCCTCTATCCCCGCCTTGCAGAAAAAAAGGGGCTCCTGGTTTTATTGGCTGTATTCTTGGGGGGGACTAGAAAATGCACAGCATAATAAAAAGCAGAGACATCACCTTGCCAACAAAAGTGGAGCCTTGGTAGTACAGGGGTTTAAGGCACCCTGTTATTAAGCTGGTTATTAAGACCAGCTGCCTGCAATTACTGCAGGGTTCGAATCTCGCCAAGGCTCAAGGTTGACTCAGCCTTCCATCCTTTCTAAGGTAGGTGAAATGAGGACCCAGTTTGTGGGGGCAATAAGCTGGCTTTGTATAAATATACAAAAGGATGAAGGCTATTGCTGAGCACATTGTAAGCCGCCCTGAGTCTCCGGAGAAGGGCGGCATATAAATCAAATTAAAAAAAAAAAAAAGTGCGTATAGTCAAGGCGATGGTTTTCCCAGTTGCAATGAAAGCTGGACCACAAGGAAGGCTGAGGGCCAAAGAATGGAGGCCTTTGAGCTCTGGTGCTGGAGCAGACTCCTGCGAGTCCCTTGGATTGCAAGGCGATCCAACCGGTCAGTCCTAGAGGAGATCAACCCTGACTGCTCTTTAGAAGGCCAGATCCTGAAGAGGAAACATAAATACTTTGGCCACCTAAGGAGAAGGAAGGACTCCCTGGAGAAGAGCCGAATGCTGGGAACGATGGAGGGCAAAAGAAGAAGAAGGGGACGGCAGAGAAGGAGGTGGCCGGATGGAGTCACTGAAGCAGTCGGCGTGAACTTCAATGGACTCCAGAGGATGGTAGAGGACAGGGAGGCCTGGAGGAACATTATCCATGGGGTCACGATGAGTTGGACACGACTTCGCAACTAACAACAACAAGAAGAAAATTCCATTCAAATTTCTCTTGGTGTTTTTCTGTGGCGCTGACTTTCTCATTTCGAGAAGGCAGAGTGCGACGCTGTGATGTTGTCTACACAGCTTTCCATTGTCGTGCAGACTCCTTAGGGTGGGAAACCAGTATTGAAAAGGTCTCCTGGAGAGGTTGAGTCCTCTTAAGACTGACTGGAAAACCTTGACTTAAAACAGTTTGTTTAGTGACCATTCAAAGTCACAATGTTTTTCACACTTATGACTACTCCAGCATCCCCCATGGCCGTGGGATCAAAATTTGAATGATGGGCAACTGATTCATATTTATGTTGTGGCCCATCAGCGGCCTGTGCAATTAGTAGCTGATTCTGACAGCGAGGAGGCTGGTGCGGTGCTGCGCCAGCAGCCTGTGCAGCTGGCACTCGAGTCAGACAGTGAGGAGGCTGGAGAAGATGTGGTGCCAGAGGCGGGGATTCAGCCAGGGCCTTCAGAACCTCCAGAAGCTCCCATAAGTAAAGAGGAAGAAGAGGAGGAGCCTTTTGTCGATGCACGGTTGCGCAGAGCTGCCAAAAGGCGGGAGTAGCTCCTCAGGAGGAGGTCTCCTCGAGAGTAAGGCTTGGGGCTAATTGGCCACTCCCCTAGCCTATTTAAGGAAGAACGCCGACTGAAGCAATTTGTAGGGAACAACTTCAGTTCACTCTCCTTCGCGTCTTGATTCTTAGTTCTCTGCAAATTGCTTCTGGGCTTTCTGCCAACCCTAGTAAGATTACGATTATTTATTCTTTGGATTCTTGTCAGCTGTTAAGAAAGTTCATTAACAGCCTTTGTTTGAAAAAGGACTGATTTAATTTAGTCAACTAAGGTTTGTACAGACTTTGTGTGTGTGCTGCGTTCTTTGGGGTCCGTAGCTGGGGCCGAACAATTTATGACCGTTGCTGCCTCACGTGATCGCCTTTTGTGACAAGCGAGATCAAGGAGGAAAGCCAGTTTCATTTAACAACCATGTTGCTAACTTAACAACTGCCGCGTGTGAGAGCTGACCCATGTACCCTTATCTTCTTTGAAATGATGATCAGAAACATTTGACTTCTAGATTGTTTCTCCAAACTGAAAATTTCCCAAATACTGTCCATGAAGATTCTCAATCATCCCGATTTAAACAGTGAAGCGGGGATTTCTATAAAAAGCAGGGTATTTTTTTTTTTTTAATTATTTCAAAATGATAGTTTACCAAACGCTCATTTTTCCCGTGTGCTTCCATTCCAAATTGGCTCAGCCAGCCAGCTAACTCTCTAGAAAAGGCTGGCTAATCTCTCGGAATAGCTATAAATTTCACCTCTCCGAAATAACCTGCCATTAGCTATTTAAGTATTGGAATTAATCCCAGGTCCTTTCTTAAGGCCTCCCAACCTGATAAGTTATCTGTAACCGAGGCACCAGTTATCTTCCTGGATGTGCATTTAACTTCTGTAGAACTACCGGGGGTCACCTCTCTGTATTTTATCTAGGCTGCTGTTTGTAATATGGGCTGAAAAGGCTCGGAAGGGGCAGTCAAGACGATTCTACTAGATGGGAAACAGAAGTGGAGAGAGAAAAGACAAGGAAGAAGTGTAGATGGACTCAAATGGGAGAAGACCTGAAGCTTCAGCTATGGGGTGGAAGGATGGGAAAAGCTTGCATTGATTCACTTCTCTCTACTCCAGCCAAAATAATCTTAGAGTTGGATAGCATGAGATTTAATAAAAGAATAACAGAGTTGGAAGGGAACTTGGAGGTCTTCTAGTCCAGCCCAAGTAGGAGACCCTATACCAGGGGTGAAATGCTCCCGGTTCGGACCGAATCGCCCAATCCAGTAGTGATGACAGCGGGTGGTTTGGAGAACCAGTAGCAAAAATCCCTGCCCCCCCCATGCCCAGCTGAGCCGCACGATCATCAGAGGCTTTTTTTTACTTTTAAAAGCATTTTTTCTACAACCTTTTCGGCCGAAAAATGCTTTTAAAAGTAAAAAAAAAAAAAGCCTCTGATGATCGTGTGGCTCAGCTGGGGTCGTCAGAGGCTTTTAAAAGCATTTTTTTCTACAACCTCTTCGGCCGAAAAAATGCTTTTAAAAGTAAAAATAAAAAAAGCCTCTGATGATCGCGCGGCTCAGCTGGGGTCCTCAGAGGCTTTTAAAAGCATTTTTTCTACAACCTCCAAGAGGTTGTAGAAAAAATGCTTTTAAAAGCCTCCGACGATCCCAGCTGAGTTGCCTGATCGTCAGAGGCTTTTAAAAGCATTTTTTTTTCTGCAACCTCTTACGGTTGTATAAAAAATGCTTTTAAAAGTAAAAGTAAAAAAAAAAAAGTTGGCCGCGCCCACCCAGTCACATAACACCCACCACCACCAAGTCACACCCACAGAACCGATAGTAAAAGAAATTTGAATCCCACCACTGGCTAGCTCCTGTTCCCATCTCCCCAGTCTAAAACTCCAACTCACCTGGTCTCTTGGTGCAGTGGTATACCTGCCCATGATCCTGAGATACAGGATACGGGTTCACAGGTGGTAATAAGTCCTGGGAAGTGCTAGAGACACCGTTCTCACACTGAAACTGGGATCCGAGGTTAGAAGAAGCCGAGAGAGACCTGCCTTCACCACTGAAGGGACTGTGGCTGGAAGACACTTTTTGCCGGATTGTGCTTCTTGGGACAACCGGATACTCCTTGCTGAAATCAAAGGCAAAAAAAATTGGGGGGGGGGGGGTTTACAATGAATGTCACGGCAACTTTATCCTACGAGCAATAATTCTCCATTTCAAGCCGGTATCCATGTATGGTTCGGGCAAGGGTGGGCTTCAAAAATTTTAGCAAGGGGTTCTCTGCCCGGTTTCTGGGTGGGCGTGGCCATGTTGGGCGTGGCCTAGTCAGCCTCCTGCATGCAGCTACAAGTAGTCCTCGGGTTACGACCACAGCTGAGCCCAAAATCTCTGTCGTTAAGTGAGACATTTTGTGAAGTGAGTTTTGCCCCATTTTAGGACCTTTCTTGCCGCAGTTGTTAAGTGAATCCCCTGCAGTTTTTTTTTTTTTTTATGTTGGAAATGTAAACATCAAAAAGGAAGTTATTATCACATGTGGTGGTCCTGCCAGAAGGCAAAACAATTTTGGAAAGTTATAATTGCCCATGATTCCTTTATTTAGGTATGACCCTGGGGAATGTGGCAACGGTCGCTAAGTATGGAAAACTGTCAAGTATTTGCAAGCCATTGGCAGATGTGTCATATAGACACCAGTGGAGGCAGAGAGTGTCTCCACCCCTATGTGGAAAGGAGGGGCTTACCCTGAGTATAAAACCCCCTCCAACCTTTTCCTCCTCGCTCTCTCTCCATCTCTCTTTTCATGTTTGTTCCTAATAATAATAATAATAATAATAATAATAATAATAATAATAATAATAATAATAATTTTATTTCTATACCGCCCTTCTCCCGAAGGACTCAGGGCGGTGTACAGCCTATTTAAAAATACAGACAAAACAACAATATAAAATTTAAAATAATTAAATAAGACTTGATCTCTGTTGTACATAGTTAATATGATTTATTATATAAATAAATACGTTTAAGACATTTATTTATGCATCTGCCTCTGAATTCTTCTATGCTCCTGGGTGTTTCTACGATCCCAATTCCACAAAAAATGACCCTAAGTGACTTATTTCAGCGCCGTTCCAACTTTGGACGGTCACTACTAAAGGAACTGTTGTACGTCGAGGAGGACGGCCTGTAATAGGAAAATGTTGGGTTTCGCCAAGGAACCTGTTTGCTGCAAATCTGCACTCAATTTGCCCGAGGAAGAAAGAATTCGCCTAAAGAAGAAACGGTCATACGGCGTCCAGCTGCGTTCCCCACCACAATAGCTATCATTTCACTGGCCGTCCCTTTCCCCCCCCCCCAAAAGAGAAACCTATAAAATGTATATACAAGGAGAGCTGGAGCATTTAGTCCAATTAGAAACATGTGGTTGTTTCTGTTTGGAACGCAATATCATTCCCACCCTGGATCGCTGCCTTTCGTTAAACATCATCCTCTTCCCAAGTTCCATTAAGGCCAAGGACGAGCTGGAATCGGCATCGGCCACCTGTTCATGATTTTCCACACACACCCCTCCACCCAAGAAACTTTTCAGGGAAAGCCCAAAGTTTGTTTCTGACATGAGTCCTGCTTTGTTTCCAGGACGGAAGACGGGATGGGGCCATGGAAAGGACGCTGGGTTTAATTTCAGTGAGAAATGTTTGAGTCGCATCGTACCGCCACATGTACTGAATTACTCTTCCCTTGCATTAAATCCCATTCAGTTTTCGGGGACCATCTTGATATAAAACCTGCCCTTATCAGACTCCCAACCACTATGGCTGAGAATCCATCGTGTTTCCCATCTACCAGATGTCAAGCCAACATCTGGAGAGGCCCACAGGTGCTTTTTCCAAAAAGGCAGCTGGACTTCCTTGGTGTTTTCCCTGAAAAAGTTTCAGCTTTTCATCCAAGAAGCTTCTCACTTCTTCTAGCTTCTTAGAATAGAATTCTTTATTGGCCAAGGGTGATTGGACACAGAAGGAATTCGTCTTTGGTGCATATGAATAGAGAATAGAATAGGATAGGTTAGGATAGGATAGGATAGGATAGGATAGGATAGGATAGGATAGGATAGGATAGGATAGGATAGGATAGGATAGGATAGGATAGGAATTCTTTATTGGCCAAGTGTGATTGGACACACAAGGAATTTGTCTTTGGTGCATATGAATATAGAGTAGAGTAGAGTAGAGTAGAGTAGAGTAGAGTAGAATAGAATAGAATAGAATAGAATAGAATAGAATAGAATAGAATAGAATAGAATAGAATAGAATAGAATAGAATTCTTTATTGGGCAAGTGTGATTGGACATACAAGGAATTTGTCTTTGGTGCATATGAATATAGAATAGAGTAGAGTAGAGTAGAGTAGAGTAGAGTAGAGTAGAGTAGAGTAGAGTAGAGTAGAGTAAAGTAGAATTCTTTATTGGCCAAGTGTGATTGGACATACAAGGAATTTGTCTTTGGTGCATATGAATATAGAATAGAGTAGAGTAGAGTAGAGTAGAGTAGAGTAGAGTAGAGTAGAGTAGAATTCTTTATTGGTCAAGTGTGATTGGACATACAAGGAATTTGTCTTTGGTG